>NC_134691.1:75190723-75490723 GCF_050947455.1 Rhinoderma darwinii
CTGGTGCCTCACAGAGGCTAAGCAAATGGTGCCCGAGAGAGGCCATACAATATTGTGCCCAAGAAAGGCCGAACAAATGGTGCCCGAGAGTGGCAAAGCAAATAGTGCCCGAGAGAGGCCATACAATATTGTGCCCAAGAGAGGCCATACAATATTGTGCCCAAGAGAGGCCGAACAAATGGTGCCCGAGAGTGGCAAAGCAAATAGTGCCCGAGAGAGGCCAAGTAAATGATGCTTGAGCGAAGTCAAACAAATGCTGCCTCACAGAGGCTAAGCAAATGGTGCCTAAGAAAGGCTAAACAAATGGTGCCTGAGAGAGGCCATACAATATTGTGACCAACAGAAGCCAAAAAAACTGGTGTCTCACAGAGGCTAAGCAAATGGTGCCCGAGAGAGGCCATACAATATTGTGCCCAAGAGAGGCCGATCAAATGGTGCCCGAGAGTGGCAAAGCAAATAGTGCCCGAGAGAGGACAAGCAAATGATGATTGAGGGAAGTCAAACAAATGCTGCCTCACAGAGGCTAAGCAAATGGTGCCTAAGAAAGGCTAAACAAATGGTGCCCGAGAGAGGCCATACAATATTGTGCCCAAGAGAGGCCAAACAAATGGTGCCCGAGAATGGCAAAGCAAATAGTGCCCGAGAGAGGCCAAGCAAATGATGCTTGAGGGAAGTCAAACAAATGCTGCCTCACAGAGGCTAAGCAAATGGTGCCTAAGAAAGGCTAAACAAATGATGTCCGAGAGAGGCCATACAATATTGTGCCCAACAGAGGCCAAAAAAACTGGTGCCTCACAGAGGCTAACCAAATGGTGCCCGATAGAGGCCATACAATATTGTGCCCAAGAAAGGCCGAACAAATGGTGCCCGAGAGTGGCAAAGCAAATAGTGCCCGAGAGAGGCCAAGCAAATGATGCTTGAGGGAAGTCAAACAAATGCTGCCTCACAGAGGCTAAGCAAATGGTGCCTAAGAAAGGCTAAACAAATGGTGCCTGAGAGAGGCCATACAATATTGTGCCCAACAGAGGCCAAAAAAACTGGTGTCTCACAGAGGCTAAGCAAATGGTGCCCGAGAGAGGCCATACAATATTGTGCCCAAGAGAGGCCGAACAAATGGTGCCCGAGAGTGGCAAAGCAAATAGTGCCCGAGAGAGGCCATACAATATTGTGCCCAAGAGAGGCCGAACAAATGGTGCCCGAGAGTGGCAAAGCAAATAGTGCCCGAGAGAGGCCAAGTAAATGATGCTTGAGCGAAGTTAAAAAAATGCTGCCTCACGGAGGCTAAGCAAATGGTGCCTAAGAAAGGCTAAACAAATGGTGCCTGAGAGAGGCCATAGAATATTGTGCCCAACAGAGGCCAAAAAATCTGGTGTCTCACAGAGGCTAAGCAAATGGTGCCCGAGAGAGGCCATACAATATTGTGCCCAAGAGAGGCCGAACAAATGGTGCCCGAGAGTGGCAAAGCAAATAGTGCCCGAGAGAGGACAAGCAAATGATGATTGAGGGAAGTCAAACAAATGCTGCCTCACAGAAGCTAAGCAAATGGTGCCTAAGAAAGGCTAAACAAATGGTGCCCGAGAGAGGCCATACAATATTGTGCCCAAGAGAGGCCAAACAAATGGTGTCTGAGAGAGGCCAAACAAATGGTGCCCGAGAGTGGCAAAGCAAATAGTGCCCGAGAGAGGCCAAGCAAATGATGCTTGAGGGAAGTCAAACAAATGCTGCCTCACAGAGGCTAAGCAAATGGTGCCTAAGAAAGGCTAAACAAATGGTGCCCGAGAGAGGCCATACAATATTGTGCCCAACAGAGGCCAAAAATACTGATGCCTCACCGAGGCTAAGCAAATGGTGACCGAGAGAGGCCATACAATATTGGGCCCAAGAGAGGCCGAACAAATGGTGCCCGAGAGTGGCAAAGCAAATAGTGCCCGAGAGAGGCCATACAATATTGTGCCCAAGAGAGGCCATACAATATTGTGCCCAAGAGAGGCCGAACAAATGGTGCCCGAGAGTGGCAAAGCAAATAGTGCCCGAGAGAGGCCATACAATATTGTGCCCAAGAGAGGCCAAACAAATGGTGTCTGAGAGAGGCCATACAATATTGTGCCCAAGAGAGGCCAAACAAATGGTGCCCGAGAATGGCAAAGCAAATAGTGCCCGAGAGAGGCCAAGCAAATGATGCATGAGGGAAGTCAAACAAATGCTGCCTCACAGAGGCTAAGAAAATGGTGCCTGAAAAAGGCGAAACAAATGGTGCCCGAGAGAGGCCATACAATATTGCGCCCAACAGAGGCCAAAAAAACTGGTGCCTCACAGACGCTAAGCAAATGGTGCCCGAGAGAGGCCATACAATATTGTGCCCAAGAAAGGCCGAACAAATGGTGCCCGAGAGTGGCAAAGCAAATAGTGCCCGAGAGAGGCCAAGCAATTGATGCTTGAGGGAAGTCAAACAAATGCTGCCTCACAGAGGCTAAGCAAATGGTGCCTAAGAAAGGCTAAACAAATGGTGCCCGAGAGAGGCCATACAATATTGTGCCCAACAGAGGCCAAAAATACTGATGCCTCACAGAGGCTAAGCAAATGGTGCCCGACAGAGGCCATACAATATTGTGCCCAACAGAGGCCAAAAAAACTGGTGCCTCACAGAGGCTAAGCAAATGGTGCCCGAGAGAGGCCATACAATATTGGGCCCAAGAGAGGCCGAACAAATGGTGCCCGAGAGTGGCAAAGCAAATAGTGCCCGAGAGAGGCCATACAATATGTGCCCAAGAGGCCATACAATATTGTGCCCAAGAGGCCATACAATATTGTGCCCAAGAGAGGCCGAACAAATGGTGCCCGAGAGTGGCAAAGCAAATAGTGCCCGAGAGAGGCCATACAATATTGTGCCCAAGAGAGGCCATACAATATTGTGCCCAAGAGAGGCCGAACAAATAGTGCCCGAGAATGGCAAAGCAAATAGTGCCCGAGAGAGGCCAAGCAAATGATGCTTGAGGGAAGTCAAACAAATGCTGCCTCACAGAGGCTAAGCAAATGGTGCCTAAGAAAGGCTAAACAAATGGTGCCTGAGAGAGGCCATAGAATATTGTGCCCAACAGAGGCCAAAAAAACTGGTGTCTCACAGAGGCTAAGCAAATGGTGCCCGAGAGAGGCCATACAATATTGTGCCCAAGAGAGGCCGAACAAATGGTGCCCGAGAGTGGCAAAGCAAATAGTGCCCGAGAGAGGACAAGCAAATGATGATTGAGGGAAGTCAAACAAATGCTGCCTCACAGAAGCTAAGCAAATGGTGCCTAAGAAAGGCTAAACAAATGGTGCCCGAGAGAGGCCATACAATATTGTGCCCAAGAGAGGCCAAACAAATGGTGTCTGAGAGAGGCCAAACAAATGGTGCCCGAGAGTGGCAAAGCAAATAGTGCCCGAGAGAGGCCAAGCAAATGATGCTTGAGAGAAGTCAAACAAATGCTGCCTCACAGAGGCTAAGCAAATGGTGCCTAAGAAAGGCTAAACAAATGGTGCCCGAGAGAGGCCATACAATATTGTGCCCAACAGAGGCCATACAATATTGTGCCCAAGAGAGGCCGAACAAATGGTGCCCGAGAGTGGCAAAGCAAATAGTGCCCGAGAGAGGCCATACAATATTGTGCCCAAGAGAGGCCAAACAAATGGTGTCTGAGAGAGGCCAAACAAATGGTGCCCGAGAATGGCAAAGCAAATAGTGCCCGAGAGAGGCCAAGCAAATGATGCTTGAGGGAAGTCAAACAAATGCTGCCTCACAGAGGCTAAGAAAATGGTGCCTGAAAAAGGCGAAACAAATGGTGCCCGAGAGAGGCCATACAATATTGTGCCCAACAGAGGCCAAAAAAACTGGTGCCTCACAGAGGCTAAGCAAATGGTGCCCGAGAGAGGCCATACAATATTGTGCCCAAGAAAGGCCGAACAAATGGTGCCCGAGAGTGGCAAAGCAAATAGTGCCCGAGAGAGGCCATACAATATTGTGCCCAAGAGAGGCCATACAATATTGTGCCCAAGAGAGGCCGAACAAATGGTGCCCGAGAATGGCAAAGCAAATAGTGCCCGAGAGAGGCCAAGCAAATGATGCTTGAGGGAAGTCAAACAAATGCTGCCTCACAGAGGCTAAGCGAATGGTGCCTAAGAAAGGCTAAACAAATGATGTCCGAGAGAGGCCATACAATATTGTGTTCAACAGAGGCCAAAAAAACTGGTGCCTCACAGAGGCTAACCAAATGGTGCCCGAGAGAGGCCATACAATATTGTGCCCAAGAGAGGCCGAACAAATGGTGCCCGAGAGTGGCAAAGCAAATAGTGCCCGAGAGAGGCCATACAATATTGTGCCCAAGAGAGGCCAAACAAATGGTGTCTGAGAGAGGCCATACAATATTGTGCCCAAGAGAGGCCGAACAAATGGTGCCCGAGAGTGGCAAAGCAAATAGTGCCCGAGAGAGGACAAGCAAATGATGATTGAGGGAAGACAAACAAATGCTGCCTCACAGAGGCTAAGCAAATGGTGCCTAAGAAAGGCTAAACAAATGGTGCCCGAGAGAGGCCATACAATATTGTGCCCAAGAGAGGCCAAACAAATGGTGTCTGAGAGAGGCCAAACAAATGGTGCCCGAGAGTGGCAAAGCAAATAGTGCCCGAGAGAGGCCAAGCAAATGATGCTTGAGGGAAGTCAAACAAATGCTGCCTCACAGAGGCTAAGAAAATGGTGCCTAAGAAAGGCTAAACAAATGGTGCCCGAGAGAGGCCATACAATATTGTGCTCAACAGAGGCCAAAAAAACTGGTGCCTCACAGAGGCTAAGCAAATGGTGCCCGAGAGAGGCCATACAATATTGTGCCCAAGAAAGGCCGAACAAATGGTGCCCGAGAGTGGCAAAGCAAATAGTGCCCGAGAGAGGCCAAGCAATTGATGCTTGAGGGAAGTCAAACAAATGCTGCCTCACAGAGGCTAAGCAAATGGTGCCTAAGAAAGGCTAAACAAATGGTGCCCGAGAGAGGCCATACAATATTGTGCCCAACAGAGGCCAAAAATACTGATGCCTCACCGAGGCTAAGCAAATGGTGCCCGACAGAGGCCATACAATATTGTGCCCAACAGAGGCCAAAAAAACTGGTGCCTCACAGAGGCTAAGCAAATGGTGCCCGAGAGAGGCCATACAATATTGGGCCCAAGAGAGGCCGAACAAATGGTGCCCGAGAGTGGCAAAGCAAATAGTGCCCGAGAGATGCCAAGCTAATGATGCTTGAGGTAAGTCAAACAAATGCTGCCTCACAGAGGCTAAGCAAATGGTGCCTAAGAAAGGCTAAACAAATGGTGCCTGAGAGAGGCCATACAATATTGTGCCCAACAGAGGCCAAAAAAACTGGTGTCTCACAGAGGCTAAGCAAAAGGTGCCCGAGAGAGGCCATACAATATTGTGCCCAAGAGAGGCCGAACAAATGGTGCCCGAGAGTGGCAAAGCAAATAGTGCCCGAGAGAGGCCATACAATATTGTGCCCAAGAGAGGCCGAACAAATGGTGCCCGAGAGTGGCAAAGCAAATAGTGCCCGAGAGAGGACAAGCAAATGATGCTTGAGGGAAGTCAAACAAATGCTGCCTTACAGAGGCTAAGCAAATGGTGCCTAAAAAAGGTAAAACAAATGGTGCCCGAGAGAGACCATACAATATTGTGCTCAAGAGAGGCCAAACAAATGGTACCTGAGAGAGGCCAAACAAATGGTGCCCGAGAGTGGCAAAGCAAATAGTGCCCGAGAGAGGCCAAGCAAATGATGCTTGAGGGAAGTCAAACAAATGCTGCCTCACAAAGGCTAAGCAAATGGTGCCTAAGACAGGCTAAACAAATGGTGCCCGAGAGAGGCCATACAATATTGTGCCCAACAGAGGCCAAAAAAACTGGTGCCTCACAGAGGCTAAGCAAATGGTGCCCGAGAGAGGCCATACAATATTGGGCCCAAGAGAGGCCGAACAAATGGTGCCCGAGAGTGGCAAAGCAAATAGTGCCCGAGAGAGGCCATACAATATTGTGCCCAAGAGAGGCCGAACAAATGGTGCCCGAGAGTGGCAAAGCAAATAGTGCCCGAGAGAGGCCAAGTAAATGATGCTTGAGGGAAGTCAAACAAATGCTGCCTCACAGAGGCTAAGAAAATGGTGCCTAAGAAAGGCTAAACAAATGATGTCCGAGAGAGGCCATACAATATTGTGCCCAACAGAGGCCAAAAAAACTGGTGCCTCACAGAGGCTAACCAAATGGTGCCCGATAGAGGCCATACAATATTGTGCCCAAGAGAGGCCGAACAAATGGTGCCCGAGAGTGGCAAAGCAAATAGTGCCCGAGAGAGGCCAAGCAAATGATGCTTGAGGGAAGTCAAACAAATGCTGCCTCACAGAGGCTAAGCAAATGGTGCCTAAGAAAGGCTAAACAAATGATGTCCGAGAGAGGCCATACAATATTGTGCCCAACAGAGGCCAAAAAAACTGGTGCCTCACAGAGGCTAACCAAATGGTGCCCGATAGAGGTCATACAATATTGTGCCCAAGAGAGGCCGAACAAATGGTGCCCGAGAGTGGCAAAGCAAATAGTGCCCGAGAGAGGCCAAGCAAATGATGCTTGAGGGAAGTCAAACAAATGCTGCCTCACAGAGGCTAAGCAAATGGTGCCTAAGAAAGGCTAAACAAATGGTGCCTGAGAGAGGCCATACAATATTGTGCCCAACAGAGGCCAAAAAAACTGGTGTCTCACAGAGGCTAAGCAAATGGTGCCCGAGAGAGGCCATACAATATTGTGCCCAAGAGAGGCCGAACAAATGGTGCCCGAGAGTGGCAAAGCAAATGATGCTTGAGGGAAGTCAAACAAATGCTGCCTCACAGAGGCTAAGCAAATGGTGCCTAAGAAAGGCTAAACAAATGGTGCCTGAGAGAGGCCATACAATATTGTGCCCAACAGAGGCCAAAAAAACTGGTGTCTCACAGAGGCTAAACAAATGGTGCCCGAGAGAGGCCATACAATATTGTGCCCAAGAGAGGCCAAATTAATGGTGCCTGAGAGAGGCTAAACAAATGGTGCCCGACAGAGGCCATACAATATTGTGCCCAACAGAGGCCAAAAAACTGGTGCCTCACAGAGGCTAAGCAAATGGTGCCCGAGAGAGGCCATACAATATTGGGCCCAAGAGAGGCCGAACAAATGGTGCCCGAGAGTGGCAAAGCAAATAGTGCCCGAGAGAGGCCATACAATATTGTGCCCAAGAGAGGCCATACAATATTGTGCCCAAGAGATGCCGAACAAATGGTGCCCGAGAGTGGCAAAGCAAATAGTGCCCGAGAGAGGCCATACAATATTGTGCCCAAGAGAGGCCATACAATATTGTGCCCAAGAGAGGCCATACAATATTGTGCCCAAGAGAGGCCGAACAAATGGTGCCCGAGAGTGGCAAAGCAAATAGTGCCCGAGAGATGCCAAGCTAATGATGCTTGAGGTAAGTCAAACAAATGCTGCCTCACAGAGGCTAAGCAAATGGTGCCTAAGAAAGGCTAAACAAATGATGTCCGAGAGAGGCCATACAATATTGTGCCCAACAGAGGCCAAAAAAACTGGTGCCTCACAGAGGCTAAGCAAATGGTGCCCGAGAAAGGCCATACAATATTGTGCCCAAGAAAGGCCGAACAAATGGTGCCCGAGAGTGGCAAAGCAAATAGTGCCCGAGAGAGGCCAAGTAAATGATGCTTGAGCGAAGTCAAACAAATGCTGCCTCACAGAGGCTAAGCAAATGGTGCCTAAGAAAGGCTAAACAAATGGTGCCTGAGAGAGGCCACAGAATATTGTGCCCAACAGAGGCCAAAAATACTGGTGTCTCACAGAGGCTAAGCAAATGGTGCCCGAGAGAGGCCATACAATATTGTGCCCAAGAGAGGCCGAACAAATGGTGCCCGAGAGTGGCAAAGCAAATAGTGCCCGAGAGAGGACAAGCAAATGATGATTGAGGGAAGTCAAACAAATGCTGCCTCACAGAAGCTAAGCAAATGGTGCCTAAGAAAGGCTAAACAAATGGTGCCCGAGAGAGGCCATACAATATTGTGCCCAAGAGAGGCCAAACAAATGGTGTCTGAGAGAGGCCAAACAAATGGTGCCCGAGAGTGGCAAAGCAAATAGTGCCCGAGAGAGGCCAAGCAAATGATGCTTGAGGGAAGTCAAACAAATGCTGCCTCACAGAGGCTAAGCAAATGGTGCCTAAGAAAGGCTAAACAAATGGTGCCCGAGAGAGGCCATACAATATTGTGCCCAAGAAAGGCCGAACAAATGGTGCCCGAGAGTGGCAAAGCAAATAGTGCCCGAGAGAGGCCATACAATATTGTGCCCAAGAGAGGCCATACAATACTGTGCCCAAGAGAGGCTGAACAAATGGTGCCCGAGAATGGCAAAGCAAATAGTGCCCGAGAGAGGCCAAGCAAATGATGCTTGAGGGAAGTCAAACAAATGCTGCCTCACAGAGGCTAAGCAAATGGTGCCTAAGAAAGGCTAAACAAATGGTGCCCGAGAGAGGCCATACAATATTGTGCCCAACAGAGGCCAAAAAAACTGGTGCCTCACAGAGGCTAAGCAAATGATGCCCGAGAGAGGCCATACAATATTGTGCCCAAGAGAGGCCGAACAAATGGTGCCCGAGAGTGGCAAAGCAAATAGTGCCCGAGAGATGCCAAGCTAATGATGCTTGAGGTAAGTCAAACAAATGCTGCCTCACAGAGGCTAAGCAAATGGTGCCTAAGAAAGGCTAAACAAATGATGTCCGAGAGAGGCCATACAATATTGTGCCCAACAGAGGCCAAAAAAACTGGTGCCTGACAGAGGCTAACCAAATGGTGCCCGATAGAGGCCATACAATATTGTGCCCAAGAGAGGCCGAACAAATGGTGCCCGAGAGTGGCAAAGCAAATAGTGCCCGAGAGAGGCCAAGCAAATGATGCTTGAGGGAAGTCAAACAAATGCTGCCTCACAGAGGCTAAGCAAATGGTGCCTAAGAAAGGCTAAACAAATGGTGCCTGAGAGAGGCCATACAATATTGTGCCCAACAGAGGCCAAAAAAACTGGTGTCTCACAGAGGCTAAGCAAATGGTGCCCGAGAGAGGCCATACAATATTGTGCCCAAGAGAGGCCGAACAAATGGTGCCCGAGAGTGGCAAAGCAAATAGTGCCCGAGAGAGGCCATACAATATTGTGCCCAAGAGAGGCCGAACAAATGGTGCCCGAGAGAGACCATACAATATTGTGCTCAAGAGAGGCCAAACAAATGGTACCTGAGAGAGGCCAAACAAATGGTGCCCGAGAGTGGCAAAGCAAATAGTGCCCGAGAGAGGCCAAGCAAATGATGCTTGAGGGAAGTCAAACAAATGCTGCCTCACAGAGGCTAAGCAAATGGTGCCTAAGAAAGGCTAAACAAATGGTGCCCGAGAGAGGCCATACAATATTGTGCCCAACAGAGGCCAAAAATACTGATGCCTCACCGAGGCTAAGCAAATGGTGCCCGACAGAGGCCATACAATATTGTGCCCAACAGAGGCCAAAAAAACTGGTGCCTCACAGAGGCTAAGCAAATGGTGCCCGAGAGAGGCCATACAATATTGGGCCCAAGAGAGGCCGAACAAATGGTGCCCGAGAGTGGCAAAGCAAATAGTGCCCGAGAGAGGCCATACAATATTGTGCCCAAGAGAGGCCATACAATACTGTGCCCAAGAGAGGCCGAACAAATGGTGCCCGAGAGTGGCAAAGCAAATAGTGCCCGAGAGAGGCCAAGTAAATGATGCTTGAGGGAAGTCAAACAAATGCTGCCTCACAGAGGCTAAGAAAATGGTGCCTAAGAAGGGCCAAACAAATGGTGCCCGAGAGAGGCCATACAATATTGTGCCCAAGAGAGGCCAAATTAATGGTGCCTGAGAGAGGCTAAACAAATGGTGCCCGAGAGTGGCAAAGCAAATAGTGCCCGAGAGAGGCCAAAAAAAACTGGTGCCTCACAGAGGCTAAGCAAATGGTGCCCGAGAGAGGCCATACAATATTGTGCCCAAGAGAGGCCGAACAAATGGTGCCCGAGAGTGGCAAAGCAAATAGTGCCCGAGAGAGGACAAGCAAATGATGCTTGAGGGAAGTCAAACAAATGCTGCCTCACAGAGGCTAAGCAAATGGTGCCTAAGAAAGGCTAAACAAATGGTGCCCGAGAGAGGCCATACAATATTGTGCCCAAGAGAGGCCAAATTAATGGTGCCTGAGAGAGGCTAAACAAATGGTGCCCGAGAGTGGCAAAGCAAATGATGCTTGAGAGAAGTCAAACAAATGCTGCCTCACAGAGGCTAAGCAAATGGTGCCTAAGAAAGGCTAAACAAATGGTGCCCGAGAGAGGCCATACAATATTGTGCCCAAGAGAGGCCAAATTAATGGTGCCTGAGAGAGGCTAAACAAATGGTGCCCGAGAGTGGCAAAGCAAATAGTGCCCGAGAGAGGCCAAGCAAATGATGCTTGAGAGAAGTCAAACAAATGCTGCCTCACAGAGGCTAAGCAAATGGTGCCTAAGAAAGGCTAAACAAATGGTGCCCGAGAGAGGCCATACAATATTGTGCCCAACTGAGGCCATACAATATTGTGCCCAAGAGAGGCCGAACAAATGGTGCCCGAGAGTGGCAAAGCAAATAGTGCCCGAGAGAGGCCATACAATATTGTGCCCAAGAGAGGCCAAACAAATGGTGTCTGAGAGAGGCCAAACAAATGGTGCCCGAGAATGGCAAAGCAAAAAGTGCCCGAGGGAGGCCAAGCAAATGATGCTTGAGGGAAGTCAAACAAATGCTGCCTCACAGAGGCTAAGAAAATGGTGCCTGAAAAAGGCGAAACAAATGGTGCCCGAGAGAGGCCATACAATATTGTGCCCAACAGAGGCCAAAAAAACTGGTGCCTCACAGAGGCTAAGCAAATGGTGCCCGAGAGAGTCCATACAATATTGTGCCCAAGAGAGGCCATACAATATTGTGCCCAAGAGAGGCCGAACAAATGGTGCCCGAGAGTGGCAAAGCAAATAGTGCCCGAGAGAGGCCAAGTAAATGATGCTTGAGCGAAGTCAAACAAATGCTGCCTCACAGAGGCTAAGCAAATGGTGCCTAAGAAAGGCTAAACAAATGGTGCCTGAGAGAGGCCATACAATATTGTGCCCAACAGAGGCCAAAAAAACTGGTGTCTCACAGAGGCTAAGCAAATGGTGCCCGAGAGAGGCCATACAATATTGTGCCCAAGAGAGGCCGAACAAATGGTGCCCGAGAGTGGCAAAGCAAATAGTGCCCGAGAGAGGACAAGCAAATGATGATTGAGGGAAGTCAAACAAATGCTGCCTCACAGAGGCTAAGCAAATGGTGCCTAAGAAAGGCTAAACAAATGGTGCCCGAGAGAGGCCATACAATATTGTGCCCAAGAGAGGCCAAACAAATGGTGTCTGAGAGAGGCCAAACAAATGGTGCCCGAGAGTGGCAAAGCAAATAGTGCCCGAGAGAGGCCAAGCAAATGATGCTTGAGGGAAGTCAAACAAATGCTGCCTCACAGAGGCTAAGAAAATGGTGCCTAAGAAAGGGTAAACAAATGGTGCCCGAGAGAGGCCATACAATATTGTGCTCAACAGAGGCCAAAAAAACTGGTGCCTCACAGAGGCTAAGCAAATGGTGCCCGAGAGAGGCCATACAATATTGTGCCCAAGAGAGGCCGAACAAATGGTGCCCGAGAGTGGCAAAGCAAATAGTGCCCGAGAAAGGCCATACAATATTGTGCCCAAGAGAGGCCATACAATATTGTGCCCAAGAGAGGCCGAACAAATGGTGCCCGAGAGTGGCAAAGCAAATAGTGCCCGAGAGAGGCCAAGCAAATGATGCTTGAGGGAAGTCAAACAAATGCTGCCTCACAGAGGCTAAGCAAATGGTGCCTAAGAAAGGCTAAACAAATGGTGCCCGAGAGAGGCCATACAATATTGTGCCCAAGAGAGGCCAAATTAATGGTGCCTGAGAGAGGCTAAACAAATGGTGCCCCGAGAGTGGCAAAGCAAATAGTGCCCGAGAGAGGCCAAGCAAATGATGCTTGAGAGAAGTCAAACAAATGCTGCCTCACAGAGGCTAAGCAAATGGTGCCTAAGAAAGGCTAAACAAATGGTGCCCGAGAGAGGCCATACAATATTGTGCCCAAGAGAGGCCAAATGAATGGTGCCTGAGAGAGGCTAAACAAATGGTGCCCGAGAGTGGCAAAGCAAATAGTGCCCGAGAGAGGCCAAGCAAATGATGCTTGAGAGAAGTCAAACAAATGCTGCCTCACAGAGGCTAAGCAAATGGTGCCTAAGAAAGGCTAAACAAATGGTGCCCGAGAGAGGCCATACAATATTGTGCCCAAGAGAGGCCAAATTAATGGTGCCTGAGAGAGGCTAAACAAATGGTGCCCGAGAGTGGCAAAGCAAATAGTGCCCGAGAGGGGCCAAGCAAATGATGCTTGAGAGAAGTCAAACAAATGCTGCCTCACAGAGGCTAAGCAAATGGTGCCTAAGAAAGGCTAAACAAATGGTGCCCGAGAGAGGCCATACAATATTGTGCCCAACAGAGGCCATACAATATTGTGCCCAAGAGTCCGAACAAATGGTGCCCGAGAGTGGCAAAGCAAATAGTGCCCGAGAGAGGAAATACAATATTGTGCCCAAGAGAGGCCATACAATATTGTGCCCAAGAGAGGCCGAACAAATGGTGCCCGAGAATGGCAAAGCAAATAGTGCCCGAGAGAGGCCATACAATATTGTGCCCAAGAGAGGCCAAACAAATGGTGTCTGAGAGAGGCCAAACAAATGGTGCCCGAGAATGGCAAAGCAAATAGTGCCCGAGAGAGGCCAAGCAAATGATGCTTGAGGGAAGTCAAACAAATGCTGCCTCACAGAGGCTAAGAAAATGGTGCCTGAAAAAGGCGAAACAAATGGTGCCCGATAGAGGCCATACAATATTGTGCCCAAGAGAGGCCGAACAAATGGTGCCCGAGAGTGGCAAAGCAAATAGTGCCCGAGAGAGGCCAAGCAAATGATGCTTGAGGGAAGTCAAACAAATGCTGCCTCACAGAGGCTAAGCAAATGGTGCCTAAGAAAGGCTAAACAAATGGTGCCTGAGAGAGGCCATACAATATTGTGCCCAACAGAGGCCAAAAAAACTGGTGTCTCACAGAGGCTAAGCAAATGGTGCCTGAGAGAGGCCATACAATATTGTGCCCAAGAGAGGCCGAACAAATGGTGCCCGAGAGTGGCAAAGCAAATAGTGCCCGAGAGAGGCCATACAATATTGTGCCCAAGAGAGGCCGAACAAATGGTGCCCGAGAGTGGCAAAGCAAATAGTGCCCGAGAGAGGACAAGCAAATGATGCTTGAGGGAAGTCAAACAAATGCTGCCTTACAGAGGCTAAGCAAATGGTGCCTAAAAAAGGTAAAACAAATGGTGCCCGAGAGAGGCCATACAATATTGTGCCCAACAGAGGCCAAAAATACTGATGCCTCACCGAGGCTAAGCAAATGGTGCCCGACAGAGGCCATACAATATTGTGCCCAACAGAGGCCAAAAAAACTGGTGCCTCACAGAGGCTAAGCAAATGGTGCCCGAGAGAGGCCATACAATATTGGGCCCAAGAGAGGCCGAACAAATGGTGCCCGAGAGTGGCAAAGCAAATAGTGCCCGAGAGAGGCCATACAATATTGTGCCCAAGAGAGGCCATACAATATTGTGCCCAAGAGAGGCCGAACAAATGGTGCCCGAGAGTGGCAAAGCAAATAGTGCCCGAGAGAGGCCAAGTAAATGATGCTTGAGGGAAGTCAAACAAATGCTGATCACAGAGGCTAAGAAAATGGTGCCTAAGAAGGGCCAAACAAATGGTGCCCGAGAGAGGCCATACAATATTGTGCCCAAGAGAGGCCAAAAAAAACTGGTGCCTCACAGAGGCTAAGCAAATGGTGCCCGAGAGAGGCCATACAATATTGTGCCCAAGAGAGGCCGAACAAATGGTGCCCGAGAGTGGCAAAGCAAATAGTGCCCGAGAGAGGCCAAGCAAATGATGCTTGAGGGAAGTCAAACAAATGCTGCCTCACAGAGGCTAAGCAAATGGTGCATAAGAAAGGCTAAACAAATGGTGCCCGAGAGAGGCCATACAATATTGTGCCCAAGAGAGGCCAAATTAATGGTGCCTGAGAGAGGCTAAACAAATGGTGCCCGAGAGTGGCAAAGCAAATAGTGCCCGAGAGAGGCCAAGCAAATGATGCTTGAGAGAAGTCAAACAAATGCTGCCTCACAGAGGCTAAGCAAATGGTGCCTAAGAAAGGCTAAACAAATGGTGCCCGAGAGAGGCCATACAATATTGTGCCCAACAGAGGCCAAAAATACTGATGCCTCACAGAGGCTAAGCAAATGGTGCCCGAGAGAGGCCATACAATATTGTGCCCAACAGAGGCCAAAAAAACTGGTGCCTCACAGAGGCTAAGCAAATGGTGCCCGAGAGAGGCCATACAATATTGTGCCCAACAGAGGCCAAAAAAACTGGTGTCTCACAGAGGCTAAGCAAATGGTGCCCGAGAGAGGCCATACAATATTGTGCCCAAGAGAGGCCGAACAAATGGTGCCCGAGAGTGGCTAAGCAAACAGTGCCCGAGAGAGGCGATAAAATATTGTGCCCAAGAGAGGCCATACAATATTGTGCCCAAGAGAGGCCGAACAAATGGTGCCCGAGAATGGCAAAGCAAATAGTGCCCAAGAGAGGCCAAGCAAATGATGCTTGAGGGAAGTCAAACAAATGCTGCCTCACAGAGGCTAAGCAAATGGTGCCTAAGAAAGGCTAAACAAATGGTGCCCGAGAGAGGCCATACAATATTGTGCCCAACAGAGGCCAAAAATACTGATGCCTCACAGAGGCTAAGCAAATGGTGCCCGAGAGAGGCCATACAATATTGTGCCCAACAGAGGCCAAAAAAACTGGTGCCTCACAGAGGCTAAGCAAATGGTGCCCGAGAGAGGCCATACAATATTGTGCCCAAGAGAGGCCGAACAAATGGTGCCCGAGAGTGGCAAAGCAAATAGTGCCCGAGAGAGGCCATACAATATTGTGCCCAAGAGAGGCCATACAATATTGTGCCCAAGAGAGGCCGAACAAATGGTGCCCGAGAGTGGCAAAGCAAATAGTGCCCGAGAGAGGCCATACAATATTGTGCCCAAGAGAGGCCAAACAAATGGTGTCTGAGAGAGGCCAAACAAATGGTGCCCGAGAATGGCAAAGCAAATAGTGCCCGAGAGAGGCCAAGCAAATGATGCTTGAGGGAAGTCAAACAAATGCTGCCTCACAGAGGCTAAGCAAATGGTGCCTCACAGAGGCTAAGCAAATGGTGCCCGAGAGAGGCCATACAATATTGTGCCCAAGAAAGGCCGAACAAATGGTGCCCGAGAGTGGCAAAGCAAATAGTGCCCGAGAGAGGCCATACAATATTGTGCCCAAGAGAGGCCATACAATATTGTGCCCAAGAGAGGCCGAACAAATGGTGCCCGAGAATGGAGAAGCAAATAGTGCCCGAGAGAGGCCAAGCAAATGATGCTTGAGGGAAGTCAAACAAATGCTGCCTCACAGAGGCTAAGCAAATGGTGCCTAAGAAAGGCTAACCAAATGGTGCCCGAGAGAGGCCATACAATATTGTGCCCAAGAGAGGCCGAACAAATGGTGCCCGAGAGTGGCAAAGCAAATAGTGCCCGAGAGAGGCCAAGTAAATGATGCTTGAGCGAAGTCAAACAAATGATGCCTCACAGAGGCTAAGCAAATGGTGCCTAAGAAAGGCTAAACAAATGGTGCCTGAGAGAGGCCATACAATATTGTGCCCAACAGAGGCCAAAAAAACTGGTGTCTCACAGAGGCTAAGCAAATGGTGCCCGAGAGAGGCCATACAATATTGTGCCCAAGAGAGGCCGAACAAATGGTGCCCGAGAGTGGCAAAGCAAATAGTGCCCGAGAGAGGACAAGCAAATGATGATTGAGGGAAGTCAAACAAATGCTGCCTCACAGAGGCTAAGCAAATGGTGCCTAAGAAAGGCTAAACAAATGGTGCCCGAGAGAGGCGATACAATATTGTGCCCAAGAGAGGCCAAACAAATGGTGCCTGAGAGAGGCCAAACAAATGGTGCCTGAGAGTGGCAAAGCAAAAAATGCCCGAGAGAGGCCAAGCAAATGCTGCTTGAGGGAAGTCAAACAAATGCTGCCTCACAGAGGCTAAGCAAATGGTGCCTAAAAAAGGTAAAACAAATGGTGCCCGAGAGAGGCCATACAATATTGTGCTCAAGAGAGGCCAAACAAATGGTGCTTGAGGGAAGTCAAACAAATGCTGCCTCACAGAGGCTAAGCAAATGGTGCCTAAGAAAGGCTAAACAAATGGTACCCGAGAGAGGTCATACACTATTGTGCCCAACAGAGGCCAAAAAAAACTGGTGCCTCACAGAGGCTAAGCAAACGGTGCCCGAGAGAGGCCATACAATATTGAGCCCAAGAGAGGCCGAACAAATGGTGCCCGAGAGAGGCCAAGCAAATGATGCTTGAGGGAAGTCAAACAAATGCTGCCTCACAGAGGCTAAGCAAATGGTGCCTAAGAAAGGCTAAACAAATGGTGCCCGAGAGAGGCCATACAATATTGTGCCCAAGAGAGGCCAAATTAATGGTGCCTGAGAGAGGCTAAACAAATGGTGCCCGAGAGTGGCAAAGCAAATAGTGCCCGAGAGAGGCCAAGCAAATGATGCTTGAGAGAAGTCAAACAAATGCTGCCTCACAGAGGCTAAGCAAATGGTGCCTAAGAAAGGCTAAACAAATGGTGCCCGAGAGAGGCCATACAATATTGTGCCCAAGAGAGGCCAAATTAATGGTGCCTGAGAGAGGCTAAACAAATGGTGCCCGAGAGTGGCAAAGCAAATAGTGCCCGAGAGAGGCCAAGCAAATGATGCTTGAGAGAAGTCAAACAAATGCTGCCTCACAGAGGCTAAGCAAATGGTGCCTAAGAAAGGCTAAACAAATGGTGCCCGAGAGAGGCCAGACAATATTGTGCCCAAGAGAGGCCAAATTAATGGTGCCTGAGAGAGGCTAAACAAATGGTGCCCGAGAGTGGGAAAGCAAATAGTGCCAGAGAGAGGCCAAGCAAATGATGCTTGAGAGAAGTCAAACAAATGCTGCCTCACAGAGGCTAAGCAAATGGTGCCTAAGAAAGGCTAAACAAATGGTGCCCGAGAGAGGCCATACAATATTGTGCCCAACAGAGGCCATACAATATTGTGATCAAGAGAGGCCGAACAAATGGTGCCCGAGAGTGGCAAAGCAAATAGTGCCCGAGAGAGGCCATACAATATTGTGCCCAAGAGAGGCCAAACAAATGGTGCCCGAGAATGGCAAAGCAAATAGTGCCCGAGGGAGGCGAAGCAAATAGTGCCCGAGGGAGGCGAAGCAAATGATGCTTGAGGGAAGTCAAACAAATGCTGCCTCACAGAGGCTAAGAAAATGGTGCCTGAAAAAGGCGAAACAAATGGTGCCCGAGAGAGGCCATACAATATTGTGCCCAACAGAGGCCAAAAAAACTGGTGCCTCACAGAGGCTAAGCAAATGGTGCCCGAGAGAGGCCATACAATATTGTGCCCAAGAAAGGCCGAACAAATGGTGCCCGAGAGTGGCAAAGCAAATAGTGCCCGAGAGAGGCCATACAATATTGTGCCCAAGAGAGGCCATACAATATTGTGCCCAAGAGAGGCCGAACAAATGGTGCCCGAGAGTGGCAAAGCAAATAGTGCCCGAGAGAGGCCAAGTAAATGATGCTTGAGCGAAGTCAAACAAATGCTGCCTCACAGAGGCTAAGCAAATGGTGCCTAAGAAAGGCTAAACAAATGGTGCCTGAGAGAGGCCATACAATATTGTGACCAACAGAAGCCAAAAAAACTGGTGTCTCACAGAGGCTAAGCAAATGGTGCCCGAGAGAGGCCATACAATATTGTGCCCAAGAGAGGCCGATCAAATGGTGCCCGAGAGTGGCAAAGCAAATAGTGCCCGAGAGAGGACAAGCAAATGATGATTGAGGGAAGTCAAACAAATGCTGCCTCACAGAGGCTAAGCAAATGGTGCCTAAGAAAGGCTAAACAAATGGTGCCCGAGAGAGGCCATACAATATTGTGCCCAAGAGAGGCCAAACAAATGGTGTCTGAGAGAGGCCAAACAAATGGTGCCCGAGAATGGCAAAGCAAATAGTGCCCGAGAGAGGCCAAGCAAATGATGCTTGAGGGAAGTCAAACAAATGCTGCCTCACAGAGGCTAAGCAAATGGTGCCTAAGAAAGGCTAAACAAATGATGTCCGAGAGAGGCCATACAATATTGTGCCCAACAGAGGCCAAAAAAACTGGTGCCTCACAGAGGCTAACCAAATGGTGCCCGATAGAGGCCATACAATATTGTGCCCAAGAAAGGCCGAACAAATGGTGCCCGAGAGTGGCAAAGCAAATAGTGCCCGAGAGAGGCCAAGCAAATGATGCTTGAGGGAAGTCAAACAAATGCTGCCTCACAGAGGCTAAGCAAATGGTGCCTAAGAAAGGCTAAACAAATGGTGCCTGAGAGAGGCCATACAATATTGTGCCCAACAGAGGCCAAAAAAACTGGTGTCTCACAGAGGCTAAGCAAATGGTGCCCGAGAGAGGCCATACAATATTGTGCCCAAGAGAGGCCGAACAAATGGTGCCCGAGAGTGGCAAAGCAAATAGTGCCCGAGAGAGGCCATACAATATTGTGCCCAAGAGAGGCCGAACAAATGGTGCCCGAGAGTGGCAAAGCAAATAGTGCCCGAGAGAGGCCAAGTAAATGATGCTTGAGCGAAGTTAAAAAAATGCTGCCTCACGGAGGCTAAGCAAATGGTGCCTAAGAAAGGCTAAACAAATGGTGCCTGAGAGAGGCCATAGAATATTGTGCCCAACAGAGGCCAAAAAATCTGGTGTCTCACAGAGGCTAAGCAAATGGTGCCCGAGAGAGGCCATACAATATTGTGCCCAAGAGAGGCCGAACAAATGGTGCCCGAGAGTGGCAAAGCAAATAGTGCCCGAGAGAGGACAAGCAAATGATGATTGAGGGAAGTCAAACAAATGCTGCCTCACAGAAGCTAAGCAAATGGTGCCTAAGAAAGGCTAAACAAATGGTGCCCGAGAGAGGCCATACAATATTGTGCCCAAGAGAGGCCAAACAAATGGTGTCTGAGAGAGGCCAAACAAATGGTGCCCGAGAGTGGCAAAGCAAATAGTGCCCGAGAGAGGCCAAGCAAATGATGCTTGAGGGAAGTCAAACAAATGCTGCCTCACAGAGGCTAAGCAAATGGTGCCTAAGAAAGGCTAAACAAATGGTGCCCGAGAGAGGCCATACAATATTGTGCCCAACAGAGGCCAAAAATACTGATGCCTCACCGAGGCTAAGCAAATGGTGACCGAGAGAGGCCATACAATATTGGGCCCAAGAGAGGCCGAACAAATGGTGCCCGAGAGTGGCAAAGCAAATACTGCCCGAGAGAGGCCATACAATATTGTGCCCAAGAGAGGCCATACAATATTGTGCCCAAGAGAGGCCGAACAAATGGTGCCCGAGAGTGGCAAAGCAAATAGTGCCCGAGAGAGGCCATACAATATTGTGCCCAAGAGAGGCCAAACAAATGGTGTCTGAGAGAGGCCATACAATATTGTGCCCAAGAGAGGCCAAACAAATGGTGCCCGAGAATGGCAAAGCAAATAGTGCCCGAGAGAGGCCAAGCAAATGATGCATGAGGGAAGTCAAACAAATGCTGCCTCACAGAGGCTAAGAAAATGGTGCCTGAAAAAGGCGAAACAAATGGTGCCCGAGAGAGGCCATACAATATTGCGCCCAACAGAGGCCAAAAAAACTGGTGCCTCACAGACGCTAAGCAAATGGTGCCCGAGAGAGGCCATACAATATTGTGCCCAAGAAAGGCCGAACAAATGGTGCCCGAGAGTGGCAAAGCAAATAGTGCCCGAGAGAGGCCAAGCAATTGATGCTTGAGGGAAGTCAAACAAATGCTGCCTCACAGAGGCTAAGCAAATGGTGCCTAAGAAAGGCTAAACAAATGGTGCCCGAGAGAGGCCATACAATATTGTGCCCAACAGAGGCCAAAAATACTGATGCCTCACAGAGGCTAAGCAAATGGTGCCCGACAGAGGCCATACAATATTGTGCCCAACAGAGGCCAAAAAAACTGGTGCCTCACAGAGGCTAAGCAAATGGTGCCCGAGAGAGGCCATACAATATTGGGCCCAAGAGAGGCCGAACAAATGGTGCCCGAGAGTGGCAAAGCAAATAGTGCCCGAGAGAGGCCATACAATATTGTGCCCAAGAGGCCATACAATATTGTGCCCAAGAGAGGCCGAACAAATGGTGCCCGAGAGTGGCAAAGCAAATAGTGCCCGAGAGAGGCCATACAATATTGTGCCCAAGAGAGGCCATACAATATTGTGCCCAAGAGAGGCCGAACAAATAGTGCCCGAGAATGGCAAAGCAAATAGTGCCCGAGAGAGGCCAAGCAAATGATGCTTGAGGGAAGTCAAACAAATGCTGCCTCACAGAGGCTAAGCAAATGGTGCCTAAGAAAGGCTAAACAAATGGTGCCTGAGAGAGGCCATAGAATATTGTGCCCAACAGAGGCCAAAAAAACTGGTGTCTCACAGAGGCTAAGCAAATGGTGCCCGAGAGAGGCCATACAATATTGTGCCCAAGAGAGGCCGAACAAATGGTGCCCGAGAGTGGCAAAGCAAATAGTGCCCGAGAGAGGACAAGCAAATGATGATTGAGGGAAGTCAAACAAATGCTGCCTCACAGAAGCTAAGCAAATGGTGCCTAAGAAAGGCTAAACAAATGGTGCCCGAGAGAGGCCATACAATATTGTGCCCAAGAGAGGCCAAACAAATGGTGTCTGAGAGAGGCCAAACAAATGGTGCCCGAGAGTGGCAAAGCAAATAGTGCCCGAGAGAGGCCAAGCAAATGATGCTTGAGAGAAGTCAAACAAATGCTGCCTCACAGAGGCTAAGCAAATGGTGCCTAAGAAAGGCTAAACAAATGGTGCCCGAGAGAGGCCATACAATATTGTGCCCAACAGAGGCCATACAATATTGTGCCCAAGAGAGGCCGAACAAATGGTGCCCGAGAGTGGCAAAGCAAATAGTGCCCGAGAGAGGCCATACAATATTGTGCCCAAGAGAGGCCAAACAAATGGTGTCTGAGAGAGGCCAAACAAATGGTGCCCGAGAATGGCAAAGCAAATAGTGCCCGAGAGAGGCCAAGCAAATGATGCTTGAGGGAAGTCAAACAAATGCTGCCTCACAGAGGCTAAGAAAATGGTGCCTGAAAAAGGCGAAACAAATGGTGCCCGAGAGAGGCCATACAATATTGTGCCCAACAGAGGCCAAAAAAACTGGTGCCTCACAGAGGCTAAGCAAATGGTGCCCGAGAGAGGCCATACAATATTGTGCCCAAGAAAGGCCGAACAAATGGTGCCCGAGAGTGGCAAAGCAAATAGTGCCCGAGAGAGGCCATACAATATTGTGCCCAAGAGAGGCCATACAATATTGTGCCCAAGAGAGGCCGAACAAATGGTGCCCGAGAATGGCAAAGCAAATAGTGCCCGAGAGAGGCCAAGCAAATGATGCTTGAGGGAAGTCAAACAAATGCTGCCTCACAGAGGCTAAGCGAATGGTGCCTAAGAAAGGCTAAACAAATGATGTCCGAGAGAGGCCATACAATATTGTGTTCAACAGAGGCCAAAAAAACTGGTGCCTCACAGAGGCTAACCAAATGGTGCCCGAGAGAGGCCATACAATATTGTGCCCAAGAGAGGCCGAACAAATGGTGCCCGAGAGTGGCAAAGCAAATAGTGCCCGAGAGAGGCCATACAATATTGTGCCCAAGAGAGGCCAAACAAATGGTGTCTGAGAGAGGCCATACAATATTGTGCCCAAGAGAGGCCGAACAAATGGTGCCCGAGAGTGGCAAAGCAAATAGTGCCCGAGAGAGGACAAGCAAATGATGATTGAGGGAAGACAAACAAATGCTGCCTCACAGAGGCTAAGCAAATGGTGCCTAAGAAAGGCTAAACAAATGGTGCCCGAGAGAGGCCATACAATATTGTGCCCAAGAGAGGCCAAACAAATGGTGTCTGAGAGAGGCCAAACAAATGGTGCCCGAGAGTGGCAAAGCAAATAGTGCCCGAGAGAGGCCAAGCAAATGATGCTTGAGGGAAGTCAAACAAATGCTGCCTCACAGAGGCTAAGAAAATGGTGCCTAAGAAAGGCTAAACAAATGGTGCCCGAGAGAGGCCATACAATATTGTGCTCAACAGAGGCCAAAAAAACTGGTGCCTCACAGAGGCTAAGCAAATGGTGCCCGAGAGAGGCCATACAATATTGTGCCCAAGAAAGGCCGAACAAATGGTGCCCGAGAGTGGCAAAGCAAATAGTGCCCGAGAGAGGCCAAGCAATTGATGCTTGAGGGAAGTCAAACAAATGCTGCCTCACAGAGGCTAAGCAAATGGTGCCTAAGAAAGGCTAAACAAATGGTGCCCGAGAGAGGCCATACAATATTGTGCCCAACAGAGGCCAAAAATACTGATGCCTCACCGAGGCTAAGCAAATGGTGCCCGACAGAGGCCATACAATATTGTGCCCAACAGAGGCCAAAAAAACTGGTGCCTCACAGAGGCTAAGCAAATGGTGCCCGAGAGAGGCCATACAATATTGGGCCCAAGAGAGGCCGAACAAATGGTGCCCGAGAGTGGCAAAGCAAATAGTGCCCGAGAGATGCCAAGCTAATGATGCTTGAGGTAAGTCAAACAAATGCTGCCTCACAGAGGCTAAGCAAATGGTGCCTAAGAAAGGCTAAACAAATGATGTCCGAGAGAGGCCATACAATATTGTGCCCAACAGAGGCCAAAAAAACTGGTGCCTCACAGAGGCTAACCAAATGGTGCCCGATAGAGGCCATACAATATTGTGCCCAAGAGAGGCCGAACAAATGGTGCCCGAGAGTGGCAAAGCAAATAGTGCCCGAGAGAGGCCAAGCAAATGATGCTTGAGGGAAGTCAAACAAATGCTGCCTCACAGAGGCTAAGCAAATGGTGCCTAAGAAAGGCTAAACAAATGGTGCCTGAGAGAGGCCATACAATATTGTGCCCAACAGAGGCCAAAAAAACTGGTGTCTCACAGAGGCTAAGCAAATGGTGCCCGAGAGAGGCCATACAATATTGTGCCCAAGAGAGGCGGAACAAATGGTGCCCGAGAGTGGCAAAGCAAATAGTGCCCGAGAGAGGCCAAGCAAATGATGCTTGAGGGAAGTCAAACAAATGCTGCCTCACAGAGGCTAAGCAAATGGTGCCTAAGAAAGGCTAAACAAATGGTGCCTGAGAGAGGCCATACAATATTGTGCCCAACAGAGGCCAAAAAAACTGGTGTCTCACAGAGGCTAAGCAAAAGGTGCCCGAGAGAGGCCATACAATATTGTGCCCAAGAGAGGCCGAACAAATGGTGCCCGAGAGTGGCAAAGCAAATAGTGCCCGAGAGAGGCCATACAATATTGTGCCCAAGAGAGGCCGAACAAATGGTGCCCGAGAGTGGCAAAGCAAATAGTGCCCGAGAGAGGACAAGCAAATGATGCTTGAGGGAAGTCAAACAAATGCTGCCTTACAGAGGCTAAGCAAATGGTGCCTAAAAAAGGTAAAACAAATGGTGCCCGAGAGAGACCATACAATATTGTGCTCAAGAGAGGCCAAACAAATGGTACCTGAGAGAGGCCAAACAAATGGTGCCCGAGAGTGGCAAAGCAAATAGTGCCCGAGAGAGGCCAAGCAAATGATGCTTGAGGGAAGTCAAACAAATGCTGCCTCACAAAGGCTAAGCAAATGGTGCCTAAGACAGGCTAAACAAATGGTGCCCGAGAGAGGCCATACAATATTGTGCCCAACAGAGGCCAAAAAAACTGGTGCCTCACAGAGGCTAAGCAAATGGTGCCCGAGAGAGGCCATACAATATTGGGCCCAAGAGAGGCCGAACAAATGGTGCCCGAGAGTGGCAAAGCAAATAGTGCCCGAGAGAGGCCATACAATATTGTGCCCAAGAGAGGCCGAACAAATGGTGCCCGAGAGTGGCAAAGCAAATAGTGCCCGAGAGAGGCCAAGTAAATGATGCTTGAGGGAAGTCAAACAAATGCTGCCTCACAGAGGCTAAGAAAATGGTGCCTAAGAAAGGCTAAACAAATGATGTCCGAGAGAGGCCATACAATATTGTGCCCAACAGAGGCCAAAAAAACTGGTGCCTCACAGAGGCTAACCAAATGGTGCCCGATAGAGGCCATACAATATTGTGCCCAAGAGAGGCCGAACAAATGGTGCCCGAGAGTGGCAAAGCAAATAGTGCCCGAGAGAGGCCAAGCAAATGATGCTTGAGGGAAGTCAAACAAATGCTGCCTCACAGAGGCTAAGCAAATGGTGCCTAAGAAAGGCTAAACAAATGGTGCCTGAGAGAGGCCATACAATATTGTGCCCAAGAGAGGCCAAAAAAAACTGGTGCCTCACAGAGGCTAAGCAAATGGTGCCCGAGAGAGGCCATACAATATTGTGCCCAAGAGAGGCCGAACAAATGGTGCCCGAGAGTGGCAAAGCAAATAGTGCCCGAGAGATGCCAAGCTAATGATGCTTGAGGTAAGTCAAACAAATGCTGCCTCACAGAGGCTAAGCAAATGGTGCCTAAGAAAGGCTAAACAAATGATGTCCGAGAGAGGCCATACAATATTGTGCCCAACAGAGGCCAAAAAAACTGGTGCCTCACAGAGGCTAACCAAATGGTGCCCGATAGAGGTCATACAATATTGTGCCCAAGAGAGGCCGAACAAATGGTGCCCGAGAGTGGCAAAGCAAATAGTGCCCGAGAGAGGCCAAGCAAATGATGCTTGAGGGAAGTCAAACAAATGCTGCCTCACAGAGGCTAAGCAAATGGTGCCTAAGAAAGGCTAAACAAATGGTGCCTGAGAGAGGCCATACAATATTGTGCCCAACAGAGGCCAAAAAAACTGGTGTCTCACAGAGGCTAAGCAAATGGTGCCCGAGAGAGGCCATACAATATTGTGCCCAAGAGAGGCCGAACAAATGGTGCCCGAGAGTGGCAAAGCAAATGATGCTTGAGGGAAGTCAAACAAATGCTGCCTCACAGAGGCTAAGCAAATGGTGCCTAAGAAAGGCTAAACAAATGATGTCCGAGAGAGGCCATACAATATTGTGCCCAACAGAGGCCAAAAAAACTGGTGCCTCACAGAGGCTAAGCAAATGGTGCCCGAGAAAGGCCATACAATATTGTGCCCAAGAAAGGCCGAACAAATGGTGCCCGAGAGTGGCAAAGCAAATAGTGCCCGAGAGAGGCCAAGTAAATGATGCTTGAGCGAAGTCAAACAAATGCTGCCTCACAGAGGCTAAGCAAATGGTGCCTAAGAAAGGCTAAACAAATGGTGCCTGAGAGAGGCCACAGAATATTGTGCCCAACAGAGGCCAAAAATACTGGTGTCTCACAGAGGCTAAGCAAATGGTGCCCGAGAGAGGCCATACAATATTGTGCCCAAGAGAGGCCGAACAAATGGTGCCCGAGAGTGGCAAAGCAAATAGTGCCCGAGAGAGGACAAGCAAATGATGATTGAGGGAAGTCAAACAAATGCTGCCTCACAGAAGCTAAGCAAATGGTGCCTAAGAAAGGCTAAACAAATGGTGCCCGAGAGAGGCCATACAATATTGTGCCCAAGAGAGGCCAAACAAATGGTGTCTGAGAGAGGCCAAACAAATGGTGCCAGAGAGTGGCAAAGCAAATAGTGCCCGAGAGAGGCCAAGCAAATGATGCTTGAGGGAAGTCAAACAAATGCTGCCTCACAGAGGCTAAGCAAATGGTGCCTAAGAAAGGCTAAACAAATGGTGCCTGAGAGAGGCCATACAATATTGTGCCCAACAGAGGCCAAAAAAACTGGTGTCTCACAGAGGCTAAGCAAATGGTGCCCGAGAGAGGCCATACAATATTGTGCCCAAGAGAGGCCGAACAAATGGTGCCCGAGAGTGGCAAAGCAAATAGTGCCCGAGAGAGGCCATACAATATTGTGCCCAAGAGAGGCCGAACAAATGGTGCCCGAGAGAGACCATACAATATTGTGCTCAAGAGAGGCCAAACAAATGGTACCTGAGAGAGGCCAAACAAATGGTGCCCGAGAGTGGCAAAGCAAATAGTGCCCGAGAGATGCCAAGCTAATGATGCTTGAGGTAAGTCAAACAAATGCTGCCTCACAGAGGCTAAGCAAATGGTGCCTAAGAAAGGCTAAACAAATGATGTCCGAGAGAGGCCATACAATATTGTGCCCAACAGAGGCCAAAAAAACTGGTGCCTCACAGAGGCTAAGCAAATGGTGCCCGAGAAAGGCCATACAATATTGTGCCCAAGAAAGGCCGAACAAATGGTGCCCGAGAGTGGCAAAGCAAATAGTGCCCGAGAGAGGCCAAGTAAATGATGCTTGAGCGAAGTCAAACAAATGCTGCCTCACAGAGGCTAAGCAAATGGTGCCTAAGAAAGGCTAAACAAATGGTGCCTGAGAGAGGCCACAGAATATTGTGCCCAACAGAGGCCAAAAATACTGGTGTCTCACAGAGGCTAAGCAAATGGTGCCCGAGAGAGGCCATACAATATTGTGCCCAAGAGAGGCCGAACAAATGGTGCCCGAGAGTGGCAAAGCAAATAGTGCCCGAGAGAGGACAAGCAAATGATGATTGAGGGAAGTCAAACAAATGCTGCCTCACAGAAGCTAAGCAAATGGTGCCTAAGAAAGGCTAAACAAATGGTGCCCGAGAGAGGCCATACAATATTGTGCCCAAGAGAGGCCAAACAAATGGTGTCTGAGAGAGGCCAAACAAATGGTGCCAGAGAGTGGCAAAGCAAATAGTGCCCGAGAGAGGCCAAGCAAATGATGCTTGAGGGAAGTCAAACAAATGCTGCCTCACAGAGGCTAAGCAAATGGTGCCTAAGAAAGGCTAAACAAATGGTGCCTGAGAGAGGCCATACAATATTGTGCCCAACAGAGGCCAAAAAAACTGGTGTCTCACAGAGGCTAAGCAAATGGTGCCCGAGAGAGGCCATACAATATTGTGCCCAAGAGAGGCCGAACAAATGGTGCCCGAGAGTGGCAAAGCAAATAGTGCCCGAGAGAGGCCATACAATATTGTGCCCAAGAGAGGCCGAACAAATGGTGCCCGAGAGAGACCATACAATATTGTGCTCAAGAGAGGCCAAACAAATGGTACCTGAGAGAGGCCAAACAAATGGTGCCCGAGAGTGGCAAAGCAAATAGTGCCCGAGAGAGGCCAAGCAAATGATGCTTGAGGGAAGTCAAACAAATGCTGCCTCACAGAGGCTAAGCAAATGGTGCCTAAGAAAGGCTAAACAAATGGTGCCCGAGAGAGGCCATACAATATTGTGCCCAACAGAGGCCAAAAATACTGATGCCTCACCGAGGCTAAGCAAATGGTGCCCGACAGAGGCCATACAATATTGTGCCCAACAGAGGCCAAAAAAACTGGTGCCTCACAGAGGCTAAGCAAATGGTGCCCGAGAGAGGCCATACAATATTGGGCCCAAGAGAGGCCGAAGAAATGGTGCCCGAGAGTGGCAAAGCAAATAGTGCCCGAGAGAGGCCATACAATATTGTGCCCAAGAGAGGCCATACAATACTGTGCCCAAGAGAGGCCGAACAAATGGTGCCCGAGAGTGGCAAAGCAAATAGTGCCCGAGAGAGGCCAAGTAAATGATGCTTGAGGGAAGTCAAACAAATGCTGCCTCACAGAGGCTAAGAAAATGGTGCCTAAGAAGGGCCAAACAAATGGTGCCCGAGAGAGGCCATACAATATTGTGCCCAAGAGAGGCCAAATTAATGGTGCCTGAGAGAGGCTAAACAAATGGTGCCCGAGAGTGGCAAAGCAAATAGTGCCCGAGAGAGGCCAAAAAAAACTGGTGCCTCACAGAGGCTAAGCAAATGGTGCCCGAGAGAGGCCATACAATATTGTGCCCAAGAGAGGCCGAACAAATGGTGCCCGAGAGTGGCAAAGCAAATAGTGCCCGAGAGAGGACAAGCAAATGATGCTTGAGGGAAGTCAAACAAATGCTGCCTCACAGAGGCTAAGCAAATGGTGCCTAAGAAAGGCTAAACAAATGGTGCCCGAGAGAGGCCATACAATATTGTGCCCAAGAGAGGCCAAATTAATGGTGCCTGAGAGAGGCTAAACAAATGGTGCCCGAGAGTGGCAAAGCAAATGATGCTTGAGAGAAGTCAAACAAATGCTGCCTCACAGAGGCTAAGCAAATGGTGCCTAAGAAAGGCTAAACAAATGGTGCCCGAGAGAGGCCATACAATATTGTGCCCAAGAGAGGCCAAATTAATGGTGCCTGAGAGAGGCTAAACAAATGGTGCCCGAGAGTGGCAAAGCAAATAGTGCCCGAGAGAGGCCAAGCAAATGATGCTTGAGAGAAGTCAAACAAATGCTGCCTCACAGAGGCTAAGCAAATGGTGCCTAAGAAAGGCTAAACAAATGGTGCCCGAGAGAGGCCATACAATATTGTGCCCAAGAGAGGCCAAATTAATGGTGCCTGAGAGAGGCTAAACAAATGGTGCCCGAGAGTGGCAAAGCAAATAGTGCCTGAGAGAGGCCAAGCAAATGATGCTTGAGAGAAGTCAAACAAATGCTGCCTCACAGAGGCTAAGCAAATGGTGCCTAAGAAAGGCTAAACAAATGGTGCCCGAGAGAGGCCATACAATATTGTGCCCAACTGAGGCCATACAATATTGTGCCCAAGAGAGGCCGAACAAATGGTGCCCGAGAGTGGCAAAGCAAATAGTGCCCGAGAGAGGCCATACAATATTGTGCCCAAGAGAGGCCAAACAAATGGTGTCTGAGAGAGGCCAAACAAATGGTGCCCGAGAATGGCAAAGCAAAAAGTGCCCGAGGGAGGCCAAGCAAATGATGCTTGAGGGAAGTCAAACAAATGCTGCCTCACAGAGGCTAAGAAAATGGTGCCTGAAAAAGGCGAAACAAATGGTGCCCGAGAGAGGCCATACAATATTGTGCCCAACAGAGGCCAAAAAAACTGGTGCCTCACAGAGGCTAAGCAAATGGTGCCCGAGAGAGTCCATACAATATTGTGCCCAAGAGAGGCCATACAATATTGTGCCCAAGAGAGGCCGAACAAATGGTGCCCGAGAGTGGCAAAGCAAATAGTGCCCGAGAGAGGCCAAGTAAATGATGCTTGAGCGAAGTCAAACAAATGCTGCCTCACAGAGGCTAAGCAAATGGTGCCTAAGAAAGGCTAAACAAATGGTGCCTGAGAGAGGCCATACAATATTGTGCCCAACAGAGGCCAAAAAAACTGGTGTCTCACAGAGGCTAAGCAAATGGTGCCCGAGAGAGGCCATACAATATTGTGCCCAAGAGAGGCCGAACAAATGGTGCCCGAGAGTGGCAAAGCAAATAGTGCCCGAGAGAGGACAAGCAAATGATGATTGAGGGAAGTCAAACAAATGCTGCCTCACAGAGGCTAAGCAAATGGTGCCTAAGAAAGGCTAAACAAATGGTGCCCGAGAGAGGCCATACAATATTGTGCCCAAGAGAGGCCAAACAAATGGTGTCTGAGAGAGGCCAAACAAATGGTGCCCGAGAGTGGCAAAGCAAATAGTGCCCGAGAGAGGCCAAGCAAATGATGCTTGAGGGAAGTCAAACAAATGCTGCCTCACAGAGGCTAAGCAAATGGTGCCTAAGAAAGGCTAAACAAATGGTGCCCGAGAGATGCCATACAATATTGTGCCCAACAGAGGCCAAAAATACTGATGCCTCACCGAGGCTAAGCAAATGGTGCCCGACAGAGGCCATACAATATTGTGCCCAACAGAGGCCAAAAAAACTGGTGCCTCACAGAGGCTAAGCAAATGGTGCCCGAGAGAGGCCATACAATATTGGGCCCAAGAGAGGCCGAACAAATGGTGCCCGAGAGTGGCAAAGCAAATAGTGCCCGAGAGAGGCCATACAATATTGTGCCCAAGAGAGGCCATACAATATTGTGCCCAAGAGAGGCCGAACAAATGGTGCCCGAGAGTGGCAAAGCAAATAGTGCCCGAGAGAGGCCATACAATATTGTGCCCAAGAGAGGCCAAACAAATGGTGTCTGAGAGAGGCCATACAATATTGTGCCCAAGAGAGGCCAAACAAATGGTGCCCGAGAATGGCAAAGCAAATAGTGCCCGAGAGAGGCCAAGCAAATGATGCATGAGGGAAGTCAAACAAATGCTGCCTCACAGAGGCTAAGAAAATGGTGCCTGAAAAAGGCGAAACAAATGGTGCCCGAGAGAGGCCATACAATATTGTGCCCAAGAAAGGCCGAACAAATGGTGCCCGAGAGTGGCAAAGCAAATAGTGCCCGAGAGTGGCAAAGCAAATAGTGCCCGAGAGAGGCCATACAATATTGTGCCCAAGAGAGGCCAAAAAAACTGGTGCCTCACAGAAGCTAACCAAATGGTGCCCGAGAGAGGCCATACAATATTGTGCCCAAGAGAGGCCGAACAAATGGTGCCCGAGAGTGGCAAAGCAAATAGTGCTCGAGAGAGGCCAAGTAAATGATGCTTGAGCGAAGTCAAACAAATGCTGCCTCACAGAGGCTAAGCAAATGGTGCCTAAGAAAGGCTAAACAAATGGTGCCTGAGAGGCCATAGAATATTGTGCCCAACAGAGCCCAAAAAAACTGGTGTCTCACAGAGGCTAAGCAAATGGTGCCCGAGAGAGGCCATACAATATTGTGCCCAAGAGAGGCCGAACAAATGGTGCCCGAGAGTGGCAAAGCAAATAGTGCCCGAGAGAGGATAAGCAAATGATGATTGAGGGAAGTCAAACAAATGCTGCCTCACAGAAGCTAAGCAAATGGTGCCTAAGAAAGGCTAAACAAATGGTGCCCGAGAGAGGCCATACAATATTGTGCCCAAGAGAGGCCAAACAAATGGTGTCTGAGAGAGGCCAAACAAATGGTGCCCGAGAGTGGCAAAGCAAATAGTGCCAGAGAGAGGCCAAGCAAATGATGCTTGAGGGAAGTCAAACAAATGCTGCCTCACAGAGGCTAAGAAAATGGTGCCTAAGAAAGGCTAAACAAATGGTGCCCGAGAGAGGCCATACAATATTGTGCTCAACAGAGGCCAAAAAAACTGGTGCCTCACAGAGGCTAAGCAAATGGTGCCCGAGAGAGGCCATACAATATTGTGCCCAAGAAAGGCCGAACAAATGGTGCCCGAGAGTGGCAAAGCAAATAGTGCCCGAGAGAGGCCATACAATATTGTGCCCAAGAGAGGCTGAACAAATGGTGCCCGAGAATGGCAAAGCAAATAGTGCCCGAGAGAGGCCAAGCAAATGATGCTTGAGGGAAGTCAAACAAATGCTGCCTCACAGAGGCTAAGCAAATGGTGCCTAAGAAAGGCTAAACAAATGGTGCCCGAGAGAGGCCATACAATATTGTGCCCAACAGAGGCCAAAAAAACTGGTGCCTCACAGAGGCTAAGCAAATGGTGCCCGAGAGAGGCCATACAATATTGTGCCCAAGAGAGGCCGAACAAATGGTGCCCGAGAGTGGCAAAGCAAATAGTGCCTGACAGATGCCAAGCTAATGATGCTTGAGGTAAGTCAAACAAATGCTGCCTCACAGAGGCTAAGCAAATGGTGCCTAAGAAAGGCTAAACAAATGATGTCCGAGAGAGGCCATACAATATTGTGCCCAACAGAGGCCAAAAAAACTGGTGCCTCACAGAGGCTAACCAAATGGTGCCCGATAGAGGCCATACAATATTGTGCCCAAGAGAGGCCGAACAAATGGTGCCCGAGAGTGGCAAAGCAAATAGTGCCCGAGAGAGGCCAAGCAAATGATGCTTGAGGGAAGTCAAACAAATGCTGCCTCACAGAGGCTAAGCAAATGGTGCCTAAGAAAGGCTAAACAAATGGTGCCTGAGAGAGGCCATACAATATTGTGCCCAACAGAGGCCAAAAAAACTGGTGTCTCACAGAGGCTAAGCAAATGGTGCCCGAGAGAGGCCATACAATATTGTGCCCAAGAGAGGCCGAACAAATGGTGCCCGAGAGTGGCAAAGCAAATAGTGCCCGAGAGAGGCCATACAATATAGTGCCCAAGAGAGGCCGAACAAATGGTGCCCGAGAGTGGCAAAGCAAATAGTGCCCGAGAGAGGACAAGCAAATGATGCTTGAGGGAAGTCAAACAAATGCTGCCTTACAGAGGCTAAGCAAATGGTGCCTAAAAAAGGTAAAACAAATGGTGCCCGAGAGAGACCATACAATATTGTGCTCAAGAGAGGCCAAACAAATGGTGCCTAAGAAGGGCCAAACAAATGGTGCCCGAGAGAGGCCATACAATATTGTGCCCAAGAGAGGCCAAAAAAAACTGGTGCCTCACAGAGGCTAAGCAAATGGTGCCCGAGAGAGGCCATACAATATTGTGCCCAAGAGAGGCCAAACAAATGGTGCCTGAGAGAGGCCAAACAAATGGTGCCCAAGAGTGGCAAAGCAAATAGTGCCCAAGAGAGGCCAAGCAAATGATGCTTGAGGGAAGTCAAACAAATGCTGCCTCACAGAGGCTAAGCAAATGGTGCCTAAGAAAGGCTAAACAAATGGTGCCCGAGAGATGCCATACAATATTGTGCCCAACAGAGGCCAAAAAAACTGGTGTCTCACAGAGGCTAAGCAAATGGTGCCCGAGAGAGGCCATACAATATTGTGCCCAACAGAGGCCAAAAAAACTGGTGCCTCACAGAGGCTAAGCAAATGGTGCCCGAGAGAGGCCATACAATATTGTGCCCAAGAGAGGCCGAACAAATGGTGCCCGAGAGTGGCAAAGCAAATAGTTCCTGAGAGAGGCCAAGCAAATGATGCTTGAGGGAAGTCAGACAAATGCTGCCTAACAGAGGCCAAACAAATGGTGCCTGAGAGAGGCCAAACAAATGGTGCCCGAGAGTGGCAAAGCAAATAGTGCCCGAGAGAGGCCAAGCAAATGATGCTTGAGGGATGTGAGAGTGGCAAAGCAAATAGTGCCCGAGAGAGGCCAAGCAAATGATGCTTGAGGGAAGTCAAACAAAGGCTGCCACACAGAGGCTAAGCAAATGGTGCCTAAGAAAGGCTAAACAAATGGTGCCCGAGAGAGGCCATACAATATTGTGCTCAACAGAGGCCAAACAAATGGTGCCTGAGAGAGGCCATACAATTAGTGCCAGAGAGAGGCCAAGCAAATAATACCCGAGAGAGGCCAAGCAAATGATGCTCGAGAGCAGCGAAACAATTGCTGCCTGAGAGAGGCCATACAAATAGTGCCTAAGAAAGGCTAAACAAATGGTGCCCGAGAGAGGCCATACAATATTGTGCCCAACAGAGGCCAAACAAATGGTGCCTGAGAGAGGCCAAACAAATGGTGCCCGAGAGTTGCAAAGCAAATAGTGCCCGAGAGAGGCCAAGCAAATGATGCTTGAGGGAAGTCAAACAAATGGTGCCTCAGAGGCTAAGCAAATGGTGCCTAAGAAAGGCTAAACAAATGGTACCCGAGAGAGGCCATACAATATTGTGCCCAAGAGAGGCCAAACAAATGGTGCCTGAGAGAGGCCAAACAAATGGTGCCCGAGAGTGGCAAAGCAAATAATGCCAGAGAGAGGCCAAGCAAATGATGCTTGAGGGAAGTCAAACAAATGCTGCCTCACAGAGGCTAAGCAAATGGTGCCTAAGAAAGGCTAAACAAATGGTGCCCGAGAGAGGCCATACAATATTGTGCCCAACAGAGGCCAAAAAAACAGGTGCCTCACAGAGGCTAAGCAAATGGTGCCCGAGAGAGGCCATACAATATTGTGCCCAAGAGAGGCCGAACAAATGGTGCCCGAGAGTGGCAAATCAAATAGTTCCCGAGAGAGGCCAAGCAAATGATGCTTGAGCGAAGTCAGACAAATGCTGCCTCACAGAGGCTAAGCAAATGGTGCCTAAGAAAGGCTAAATAAATGGTGCCCGAGAGAGGCCATACAATATTGTGCCCAAGAGAGGCCAAACAAATGGTGCCTGAGAGAGGCCAAACAAATGGTGCCTGAGAGAGGCCAAACAAATGGTGCCCGAGAGTGGCAAAGCAAATAGTGCCCGAGAGAGGCCAAGCAAATGATGCTTGAGGGAAGTCAAACAAATTGTGCCTCACAGAGGCTAAGCAAATGGTGCCTAAGAAAGGCTAAACAAATGTTGCCCGAGAGAGGACATACAATATTGTGCCTAACAGAGGCCAAAAAAACTGGTGCCTCACAGAGGCTAAGCAAATGGTGCCCAAGAGAGGCCATACAATATTGTGCCCAAGTGAGGCCGAACAAATGGTGCCCTAGAGTGGCAAAGCAAATAGTTCCCGAGAGAGGCCAAGCAAATGATGCTTGAGGGAAGTCAAACAATTGCTGCCTCACAGAGGCTAAGCAAATGGTGCCTAAGAAAGGCTAAAAAAATGGTGCCCGAGAGAGGCCATAAAATATTGTGCCCAAGAGAGGCCAAAAAATGGTGCCTGAGAGAGGCCAAACAAATGGTGCCCGAGAGTGGCAAAGCAAATAGTGCCCGAGAGAGGACAAGTAAATGATGCTTGAGCGAAGTCAAACAAATGCTGCCTCACAGAGGCTAAGCAAATGGTGCCTAAGAAAGGCTAAACAAATGGTGCCTGAGAGAAGCCATACAATATTGTGCCCAACAGAGGCCAAAAAAACTGGTGTCTCACAGAGGCTAAGCAAATGGTGCCCGAGAGAGGCCATACAATATTGTGCCCAAGAGAGGCCGAACAAATGGTGCCCGAGAGTGGCAAAGCAAATAGTGCCCGAGAGAGGACAAGCAAATGATGATTGGGGGAAGTCAAACAAATGCTGCCTCACAGAAGCTAAGCAAATGGTGCCTAAGAAAGGCTAAACAAATGGTGCCCGAGAGAGGCCATACAATATTGTGCCCAAGAGAGGCCAAACAAATGGTGTCTGAGAGAGGCCAAACAAATGGTGCCCGAGAGTGGCAAAGCAAATAGTGCCCGAGAGAGGCCAAGCAAATGATGCTTGAGGGAAGTCAAACAAATGCTGCCTCACAGAGGCTAAGCAAATGGTGCCTAAGAAAGGCTAAACAAATGGTGCCCGAGAGAGGCCATACAATATTGTGCCCAACAGAGGCCAAAAATACTGATGCCTCACCGAGGCTAAGCAAATGGTGCCCGAGAGAGGCCATACAATATTGTGCCCAAGAGAGGCCGAACAAATGGTGCCCGAGAGTGGCAAAGCAAATAGTGCCCGAGAGAGGCCATACAATATTGTGCCCAAGAGAGGCCGAACAAATGGTGCCCGAGAGTGGCAAAGCAAATAGTGCCCGAGAGAGGCCAAGTAAATGATGCTTGAGCGAAGTCAAACAAATGCTGCCTCACAGAGGCTAAGCAAATGGTGCCTAAGAAAGGCTAAACAAATGGTGCCTGAGGCCATAGAATATTGTGCCCAACAGAGGCCAAAAAAACTGGTGTCTCACAGAGGCTAAGCAAATGGTGCCTAAGAAAGGCTAAACAAATGGTGCCCGAGAGAGGCCATACAATATTGTGCCCAAGAGAGGCCAAACAAATGGTGTCTGAGAGAGGCCAAACAAATGGTGCCCGAGAGTGGCAAAGCAAATAGTGCCCGAAAGAGGCCAAGCAAATGATGCTTGAGGGAAGTCAAACAAATGCTGCCTCACAGAGGCTAAGCAAATGGTGCCTAAGAAAGGCTAAACAAATGGTGCCCGAGAGAGGCCATACAATATTGTGCCCAACAGAGGCCAAAAATACTGATGCCTCACCGAGGCTAAGCAAATGGTGCCCGACAGAGGCCATACAATATTGTGCCCAACAGAGGCCAAAAAAACTGGTGCCTCACAGAGGCTAAGCAAATGGTGCCCGAGAGAGGCCATACAATATTGGGCCCAAGAGAGGCCGAACAAATGGTGCCCGAGAGTGGCAAAGCAAATAGTGCCCGAGAGAGGCCATACAATATTGTGCCCAAGAGAGGCCATACAATATTGTGCCCAAGAGAGGCCGAACAAATGGTGCCCGAGAGTGGCAAAGCAAATAGTGCCCGAGAGAGGCCATACAATATTGTGCCCAAGAGAGGCCAAACAAATGGTGTCTGAGAGAGGCCATACAATATTGTGCCCAAGAGAGGCCAAACAAATGGTGCCCGAGAATGGCAAAGCAAATAGTGCCCGAGAGAGGCCAAGCAAATGATGCATGAGGGAAGTCAAACAAATGCTGCCTCACAGAGGCTAAGAAAATGGTGCCTGAAAAAGGCGAAACAAATGGTGCCCGAGAGAGGCCATACAATATTGTGCCCAAGAAAGGCCGAACAAATGGTGCCCGAGAGTGGCAAAGCAAATAGTGCCCGAGAGTGGCAAAGCAAATAGTGCCCGAGAGAGGCCATACAATATTGTGCCCAAGAGAGGCCAAAAAAACTGGTGCCTCACAGAAGCTAACCAAATGGTGCCCGAGAGAGGCCATACAATATTGTGCCCAAGAGAGGCCGAACAAATGGTGCCCGAGAGTGGCAAAGCAAATAGTGCTCGAGAGAGGCCAAGTAAATGATGCTTGAGCGAAGTCAAACAAATGCTGCCTCACAGAGGCTAAGCAAATGGTGCCTAAGAAAGGCTAAACAAATGGTGCCTGAGAGGCCATAGAATATTGTGCCCAACAGAGCCCAAAAAAACTGGTGTCTCACAGAGGCTAAGCAAATGGTGCCCGAGAGAGGCCATACAATATTGTGCCCAAGAGAGGCCGAACAAATGGTGCCCGAGAGTGGCAAAGCAAATAGTGCCCGAGAGAGGATAAGCAAATGATGATTGAGGGAAGTCAAACAAATGCTGCCTCACAGAAGCTAAGCAAATGGTGCCTAAGAAAGGCTAAACAAATGGTGCCCGAGAGAGGCCATACAATATTGTGCCCAAGAGAGGCCAAACAAATGGTGTCTGAGAGAGGCCAAACAAATGGTGCCCGAGAGTGGCAAAGCAAATAGTGCCAGAGAGAGGCCAAGCAAATGATGCTTGAGGGAAGTCAAACAAATGCTGCCTCACAGAGGCTAAGAAAATGGTGCCTAAGAAAGGCTAAACAAATGGTGCCCGAGAGAGGCCATACAATATTGTGCTCAACAGAGGCCAAAAAAACTGGTGCCTCACAGAGGCTAAGCAAATGGTGCCCGAGAGAGGCCATACAATATTGTGCCCAAGAAAGGCCGAACAAATGGTGCCCGAGAGTGGCAAAGCAAATAGTGCCCGAGAGAGGCCATACAATATTGTGCCCAAGAGAGGCCATACAATATTGTGCCCAAGAGAGGCTGAACAAATGGTGCCCGAGAATGGCAAAGCAAATAGTGCCCGAGAGAGGCCAAGCAAATGATGCTTGAGGGAAGTCAAACAAATGCTGCCTCACAGAGGCTAAGCAAATGGTGCCTAAGAAAGGCTAAACAAATGGTGCCCGAGAGAGGCCATACAATATTGTGCCCAACAGAGGCCAAAAAAACTGGTGCCTCACAGAGGCTAAGCAAATGGTGCCCGAGAGAGGCCATACAATATTGTGCCCAAGAGAGGCCGAACAAATGGTGCCCGAGAGTGGCAAAGCAAATAGTGCCCGAGAGATGCCAAGCTAATGATGCTTGAGGTAAGTCAAACAAATGCTGCCTCACAGAGGCTAAGCAAATGGTGCCTAAGAAAGGCTAAACAAATGATGTCCGAGAGAGGCCATACAATATTGTGCCCAACAGAGGCCAAAAAAACTGGTGCCTCACAGAGGCTAACCAAATGGTGCCCGATAGAGGCCATACAATATTGTGCCCAAGAGAGGCCGAACAAATGGTGCCCGAGAGTGGCAAAGCAAATAGTGCCCGAGAGAGGCCAAGCAAATGATGCTTGAGGGAAGTCAAACAAATGCTGCCTCACAGAGGCTAAGCAAATGGTGCCTAAGAAAGGCTAAACAAATGGTGCCTGAGAGAGGCCATACAATATTGTGCCCAACAGAGGCCAAAAAAACTGGTGTCTCACAGAGGCTAAGCAAATGGTGCCCGAGAGAGGCCATACAATATTGTGCCCAAGAGAGGCCGAACAAATGGTGCCCGAGAGTGGCAAAGCAAATAGTGCCCGAGAGAGGCCATACAATATAGTGCCCAAGAGAGGCCGAACAAATGGTGCCCGAGAGTGGCAAAGCAAATAGTGCCCGAGAGAGGACAAGCAAATGATGCTTGAGGGAAGTCAAACAAATGCTGCCTTACAGAGGCTAAGCAAATGGTGCCTAAAAAAGGTAAAACAAATGGTGCCCGAGAGAGACCATACAATATTGTGCTCAAGAGAGGCCAAACAAATGGTGCCTAAGAAGGGCCAAACAAATGGTGCCCGAGAGAGGCCATACAATATTGTGCCCAAGAGAGGCCAAAAAAAACTGGTGCCTCACAGAGGCTAAGCAAATGGTGCCCGAGAGAGGCCATACAATATTGTGCCCAAGAGAGGCCAAACAAATGGTGCCTGAGAGAGGCCAAACAAATGGTGCCCAAGAGTGGCAAAGCAAATAGTGCCCAAGAGAGGCCAAGCAAATGATGCTTGAGGGAAGTCAAACAAATGCTGCCTCACAGAGGCTAAGCAAATGGTGCCTAAGAAAGGCTAAACAAATGGTGCCCGAGAGAGGCCATACAATATTGTGCCCAACAGAGGCCAAAAAAACTGGTGCCTCACAGAGGCTAAGCAAATGGTGCCCGAGAGAGGCCATACAATATTGTGCCCAAGAGAGGCCGAACAAATGGTGCCCGAGAGTGGCAAAGCAAATAGTGCCCGAGAGAGGCCATACAATATTGTGCCCAAGAGAGGCCATACAATATTGTGCCCAAGAGAGGCCGAACAAATGGTGCCCAAGAGTGGCAAAGCAAATAGTGCCTGAGAGAGGCCATACAATATTGTGCCCAAGAGAGGCCAAACAAATGGTGTCTGAGAGAGGCCAAACAAATGGTGCCCGAGAATGGCAAAGCAAATAGTGCCCGAGAGAGGCCAAGCAAATGATGCTTGAGGGAAGTCAAACAAATGCTGCCTCACAGAGGCTAAGAAAATGGTGCCTGAAAAAGGCTAAACAAATGGTGCCCGAGAGAGGCCATACAATATTGTGCCCAACAGAGGCCAAAAAAACTGGTGCCTCACAGAGGCTAAGCAAATGGTGCCCGAGAGAGGCCATACAATATTGTGCCCAAGAAAGGCCGAACAAATGGTGCCCGAGAGTGGCAAAGCAAATAGTGACCGAGAGAGGCCATACAATATTGTGCCCAAGAGAGGCCATACAATATTGTGCCCAAGAGAGGCCGAACAAATGGTGCCCGAGAATGGAGAAGCAAATAGTGCCCGAGAGAGGCCAAGCAAATGATGCTTGAGGGAAGTCAAACAAATGCTGCCTCACAGAGGCTAAGCAAATGGTGCCTAAGAAAGGCTAAACAAATGATGTCCGAGAGAGGCCATACAAAATTGTGCCCAACAGAGGCCAAAAAAACTGGTGTCTCACAGAGGCTAAGCAAATGGTGCCCGAGAGAGGCCATACAATATTGTGCCCAACAGAGGCCAAAAAAACTGGTGCCTCACAGAGGCTAAGCAAATGGTGCCCGAGAGAGGCCATACAATATTGTGCCCAAGAGAGGCCGAACAAATGGTGCCCGAGAGTGGCAAAGCAAATAGTGCCCGAGAGAGGCCAAGCAAATGATGCTTGAGGGATGTGAGAGTGGCAAAGCAAATAGTGCCCGAGAGAGGCCAAGCAAATGATGCTTGAGGGAAGTCAAACAAAGGCTGCCACACAGAGGCTAAGCAAATGGTGCCTAAGAAAGGCTAAACAAATGGTGCCCGAGAGAGGCCATACAATATTGTGCTCAACAGAGGCCAAACAAATGGTGCCTGAGAGAGGCCATACAATTAGTGCCAGAGAGAGGCCAAGCAAATAATACCCGAGAGAGGCCAAGCAAATGATGCTCGAGAGCAGCGAAACAATTGCTGCCTGAGAGAGGCCATACAAATAGTGCCTAAGAAAGGCTAAACAAATGGTGCCCGAGAGAGGCCATACAATATTGTGCCCAACAGAGGCCAAACAAATGGTGCCTGAGAGAGGCCAAACAAATGGTGCCCGAGAGTGGCAAAGCAAATAATGCCAGAGAGAGGCCAAGCAAATGATGCTTGAGGGAAGTCAAACAAATGCTGCCTCACAGAGGCTAAGCAAATGGTGCCTAAGAAAGGCTAAACAAATGGTGCCCGAGAGAGGCCATACAATATTGTGCCCAACAGAGGCCAAAAAAACAGGTGCCTCACAGAGGCTAAGCAAATGGTGCCCGAGAGAGGCCATACAATATTGTGCCCAAGAGAGGCCGAACAAATGGTGCCCGAGAGTGGCAAATCAAATAGTTCCCGAGAGAGGCCAAGCAAATGATGCTTGAGCGAAGTCAGACAAATGCTGCCTCACAGAGGCTAAGCAAATGGTGCCTAAGAAAGGCTAAATAAATGGTGCCCGAGAGAGGCCATACAATATTGTGCCCAAGAGAGGCCAAACAAATGGTGCCTGAGAGAGGCCAAACAAATGGTGCCTGAGAGAGGCCAAACAAATGGTGCCCGAGAGTGGCAAAGCAAATAGTGCCCGAGAGAGGCCAAGCAAATGATGCTTGAGGGAAGTCAAACAAATTGTGCCTCACAGAGGCTAAGCAAATGGTGCCTAAGAAAGGCTAAACAAATGTTGCCCGAGAGAGGACATACAATATTGTGCCTAACAGAGGCCAAAAAAACTGGTGCCTCACAGAGGCTAAGCAAATGGTGCCCAAGAGAGGCCATACAATATTGTGCCCAAGAGAGGCCGAACAAATGGTGCCCTAGAGTGGCAAAGCAAATAGTTCCCGAGAGAGGCCAAGCAAATGATGCTTGAGGGAAGTCAAACAATTGCTGCCTCACAGAGGCTAAGCAAATGGTGCCTAAGAAAGGCTAAAAAAATGGTGCCCGAGAGAGGCCATAAAATATTGTGCCCAAGAGAGGCCAAAAAATGGTGCCTGAGAGAGGCCAAACAAATGGTGCCCGAGAGTGGCAAAGCAAATAGTGCCCGAGAGAGGACAAGCAAATGATGCTTGAGGGAAGTCAAACAAATGCTGCCTCACAGAGGCTAAGCAAATGGTGCCTAAGAAAGGCTAAACAAATGGTGCCCGAGAGAGGCCATACAATATTGTGCCCAAGAGAGGCCAAACAAATGGTGCCCGAGAGTGGCAAAGCAAATAGTGCCCGAGAGAGGCCAAGCAAATGATGCTTGAGGGAAGTCCAACAAATGCTGCCTCACAGAGGCTAAGCAAATGGCGCTTAAGAGAGGCTAAAGAAATGGTGCCCGAGAGAGGCCATACAATATTGTGCCCAAGAGAGGCCAAACAAATGGTGCCTGAGAGAGGCCAAACAAATGGTGCCTGAGAGAGGCCAAACAAATGGTGCCCGAGAGTGGCAAAGCAAATAGTGCACGAGAGAGGCAAAGCAAATGATGCTTGAGGGAAGTCAAACAAATTCTGCCTCACAGAGGCTAAGCAAATGGTGCCTAAGAAAGGCTAAACAAATGGTGCCCGAGAGAGGCCATACAATATTGTGCCCAACAGAGGCCAAACAAATGGTGCCTGAGAGAGGCCAAGCAAATAGTGCCCAAGAGAGGCCAAGCAAATGATGCTTGAGAGAAGCGAAACAAATGCTGCCTGAGAGAGGCCATACAAATAGTGCCCAACAGAGGCCAAAAAAACTGGTGCCTCACAGAGGCTAAGCAAATGGTGCCCGAGAGAGAGAGGCCATACAATATTGTGCCCAAGAGAGGCCAAACAAATGGTGCCCGAGAGTGGCAAAGCAAATAGTGCCCGAGAGAGGCCAAGCAAATGATGCTTGAGGGAAGTCCAACAAATGCTGCCTCACAGAGGCTAAGCAAATGGCGCTTAAGAGAGGCTAAAGAAATGGTGCCCGAGAGAGGCCATACAATATTGTGCCCAAGAGAGGCCAAACAAATGGTGCCTGAGAGAGGCCAAACAAATGGTGCCCGAGAGTGGCAAAGCAAATAGTGCACGAGAGAGGCAAAGCAAATGATGCTTGAGGGAAGTCAAACAAATTCTGCCTCACAGAGGCTAAGCAAATGGTGCCTAAGAAAGGCTAAACAAATGGTGCCCGAGAGAGGCCATACAATATTGTGCCCAACAGAGGCCAAACAAATGGTGCCTGAGAGAGGCCATACAAATAGTGCCAGAGAGAGGCCAAGCAAATAGTGCCCAAGAGAGGCCAAGCAAATGATGCTTGAGAGAAGCGAAACAAATGCTGCCTGAGAGAGGCCATACAAATAGTGCCCAACAGAGGCCAAAAAAACTGGTGCCTCACAGAGGCTAAGCAAATGGTGCCCGAGAGAGAGAGGCCATACAATATTGTGCCCAAGAGAGGCCAAACAAATGGTGCCCGAGAGAGGCCAAGCAAATGATGCTTGAGGGAAGTCCAACAAATGCTGCCTCACAGAGGCTAAGCAAATGGCGCTTAAGAGAGGCTAAAGAAATGGTGCCCGAGAGAGGCCATACAATATTGTGCCCAAGAGAGGCCAAACAAATGGTGCCTGAGAGAGGCCAAACAAATGGTGCCCGAGAGTAGCAAAGCAAATAGTGCCCGAGAGAGGCCAAGCAAATGATGCTTGAGGGAAGTCAAACAAATGCTGCCTCACAGAGGCTAAGCAAATGGCGCTTAAGAGAGGCTAAAGAAATGGTGCCCGAGAGAGGCCATACAAAATTGTGCCCAAGAGAGGCAAAACAAATGTTGCCTGAGATAGGCCATACAAATAGTGCCCGAGAGAGGCCAAGCAAATAATGCTCGAGAGAAGTCAAACAAATGCTGCCATAAGAGGCTATACAAATGTTGCCCTAAAGAGGCCAAACAAATGGTGCCCTAGAGAGGACCATACAAATGGTGCCCGAGAGAGGACCATACAAATGGTGCCCGAGTGAGGACCATACAAATGGTGCCCGAGTGAGGACCATAAAAATGGTGCCCGAATGAGGACCATACAAATGGTACCCGAGTGAGGACCATACAAAGAAGCTAAAGAAATACTGCCCTAAAGAGGCCAAACAAATGGTGCCTGAGAGAGGCCAAACAAATAGTGCCCTAGAGAAGCCAAAAAAACTGGTGCCTCACAGAGGCTAAGCAAATGGTACCTAATAAAAATAAACAAATGGTCCCCGAGAGAGGCCAAAAAACTGGTGCCCGACAGAGGCTAAGCAAATGGTGCCTAAGAGAGGCCAAACAAATGTTGGCTGAAAGAGGCCATACAAATGGGGCCCAAGAGGGGCAATACAAATGGTGCCCGAGAGAGGCAAGACAAATGGTGCTCAAGATAAGCTAAACAAATGCTGCCCTAAAGAGGCCAAACAAATGGTGCCCTAGAGAAGCAAAAAAACAAATGCCCGACAGAGTCTAAGCAAATGGTGCTTAACCCCTTCCCGCTCCTGGACATACTATTAGGTCATGGCAGCTGTATCGTTCACGCTCCATGACCTAATGGTACGTCTCGGGAGTAACGGCCATTTCGGCCGTCCTCCCGACACATACAGGAGCTGTGACAGCTGCTGTCTTGTTCAGCAGCTGTCACAGCTCCTACAGCGGGGACCGATCGCTGTGTCCCCGCTGATTAACCCCTTTAAAAGCCGCGTTCTATAGAGATCGCGGCTTTTTAGGGGTTAAGCTGCCATCGCCGGCCTGCTACGCGATAGCGGCCGGCGATGGTGACTATGGCAACCGGACACCAAACAATGGCGTCCGGCTATGCCATAGATGGAAGCCTAGTGGGTCCTGACAACGTCAGGACCCACTATGCTTGCTGTCAGTGAGTAGCTGACAGTTCTAATACACTGCACTACGCATGTAGTGCAGTGTATTAGAATAGCGATCAGGGCCTCCTGCCCTCAAGTCCCCTAGTGTGACAAAGTAATACAGTAAAAAAAAAGTTAAAAAAAGATGTGTAAAAATAAGAAAATAAAAGTTTTAAAAGTATTAAAAGTAAAAATCCCCCTTTTTCCCTTATCAGTCATTTATTATTAATAAAAATATATAAACAAACAAATAAACTATACATAATTGGTATCGCCGCGTCCGTAACGGCCTGAACTACAACATTATTTCGTTATTTATCCCGCACGGTGAACGCCGTAAAAGAAAATAATAATAAACCGTACCACAATCACAATTGTTTGGTCACTTCACCTCCCAAAAAATGAAATAAAAAGAGATCAAAAAGTCGCATGTACCGAAAAATGGTACTGATCGAAACTACAGTTCGTTACGCAAAAAATAAGTCCTCGCACGGCTTTATTGATTGAAAAATAAAAATGTTATGACTCTTAGAATAAGGTAACACAAAAAGTGAATGATTGTTTACAAAACGTATTTTATTGTGCAAACGCCATAAGACATAAAAAAAACTATAAACATATGGTATCGCCGTAATCGTATCGCCCCGCAGAATAAAGTGAATATGTCATTTATAGCGCACGGTGAACGCTGTAAAAAAAAAAAAAAAAGAGTAAAAAAACAATAGTAGAATTGCTGTTTTTTAGTCACCACGCCACCTAAAAATAGAATAAAAACTGATCAAAAAGCCGCATGCACCCCAAGAAAACTACAATGGATTCCTCAAGGGGTCTAGTTTCCAAATTGGGGTCACTTTTGGGGGGTTCCCAATGTTTTGGCACCACAAGACCTCTTCAAACCGGACATGGTGCCTAATAAAAAAGAGGCCTCAAAATCCACTCGGTCTGCCTTTGCTTCGGAGGCCGATGCTTCAGTCCATTACCGCCCGAGGGCCACATGTGGGATATTTCTCAAAACTGCAGAATCTGGGCAATACGTATTAAGTTGTATTTCTCTGATAAATCCTTTTGTTTTATAAAAAAAATGGTATAAAGAGGATTTTCTGACAAAAAAAAAATTTCAATTTCTCCTCTACTTTGCTCTAAATTTCTGTGAAACACCTAAAGGGTTCATAAACTTTCTAAATGCTGTTGAGAATACTTTGAGGGGTCTAGTTTCTAAAATGGGGTGTTTGATAGGGGTTTCTAATATATGGGCCCCTCAAAGCAACTTCAGAACTGAACTGGAACCTAAAAAAATAAATAAATGAGGCAATACTTCGCTTCTTACATTATACGGATAATGAGCCGTGCCCACCCCGAGATGACCCCAGTTTTGACCGTTTGTATAAACGGAGACCCCTATTAGACCGTTTCAGTGCCCGGTTTTCCCAAGCATTCAGCCCCGAGAAGTGTATTTCTATTGATGAGTCCCTGGTACATTTTAAAGGGAGGGTTCAATTCCGCGAGTGCCCGACGGGTAAGAGGGCAAGGTATGGCGTGAAGATGTATAAGCTGTGCGAGAGTGCATCAGGCTATACCTACAGGTTTAGGCTATATGAAGGAAAGGCCACCCCCAAACCAGACTGCATCCTGGACTACAATAGGTACATGGGAGGGATGGACTTGTAAGATCAAATCCTGAAGCCCTACAGCGCCATGCGGTGTGGTATAAGAAGCTGGCCGTGCACCTCATACAGATGGCTTTGTACAATGCGTACGTGATACGTCGATGTGCAGGCCAGACGGGAACTTTCCTGGAATTTCAAGAGGTGATTATCAAGAACCTAATCTTTAGGGACCAAGAAGTGGGGGCACCCAGTACTTCTGGAAGTGGGGCCACACGCATCGTACCAAGGCAGCAACACTTTCCAGGAGAAGTTCCCCAAACTGGCAAGAAGGGAAAAAGTCAAAAGAGGTGCAAAGTCTGCTATAAGAGGGTGATAAGGGATGACACAATATATCAATGTGACACGTGTCCCGAATAACCAGAGCTCTGTATGAAAGTCAGTTTTAAAATTTATCATACATCCCTTGGTTTATAATTTACCCCAATTTTACTTACCCTGATGCACTCCGCAGAGCTTATCCCCCCTTGTCTTTCCCCTCTGAGCCCTGCTGTGTGTCCAGGCAGCTGATAACAGCCACATGTAAGGTATTGCCATACCCGTGAGAACCCACATTACAGTTTATGGGGTGTAGGTCTCCGGTCAAAATGCTCACTACACCTCTAGATGAATGCCTTAAGGGTGTCGTTTTTAAAACGGGGTCACTTCTTGCGGGTTTCAACTGTACTGGTACCTCAGGGGCTTCTGCATACATGACTTCCCACTAGAAAATCCCCAGTAGGCCAAATGGTGGTCCTTTCCTTCTGAGCCCTCCCATGGGCCCAAACGGCAGTTTATCACAACAAGTGGGGTATTGCCGCACTCAGAACAAATTGCGCAACAGAATGGGGTATTTTGTTTCTTGTGAAAATAAGAAATTTTCAGCCAAAACTACATATTATTTGAAAAAAATAATTTTGTTTTCATTCCCAGCCCAATTCAAATAAGTTCTGTGAAAAAACTATGGGGTCAAAATGGTCACAACACCCATAAATGAATTCCTTGAGGGGTGTAGTTTCCAAAATGGGGTCACTTCTGGTGGGTTTCCATTGCTTTGATACCTCTGGGGCTCTGCAAATGCGACATGGCACCCGAAAACCAAACCAGCAAAATCTGTACTCCAAAGAACACACAGCGCTCCTACCCTTCTGAGGCCTCCCATGGGCCCAAACGGCAGTTTATTACGACAAATGGGGTATTGCTGCACTCAGGAGAAATTGGGCAACAAAATTGAGTATTTTGTTCCCTGTGAAAATAAGAAATTTTGATAAAAAATTACATCTTATTGGAAAAAATGTCATTTTTTTAATGTCACAGCCCAATTGAAATAGGTGCTGTGAAAAAACTGTGTGGTCAAAATGCTAACAACAACCATAAATGAATTCTTTGAGGGGTGTAGTTTCCAAAATGGGGTCACTATTGGGGGATTCCTACTGTTTTGGCACCTCAACACCTCTTCAAACCTGGCATGCTGCCTAAAATATATTCTAATAAAAAAGAGGACTCCAAATGCACTAGGTGCTTCTTTGCTTCTAGGGCTTGTGTTTTAGTCCACGAGCGCACTAGAGCCACATGTGGGACATTTCTAAAAACTGCAGAATCTGGACAATACATATTTAGTAGTGTTTCTCTGGTAAAAACTTCTGTGTTACAGAAAAAAAAAATGTATAAAATTGAAATTCAGCAAGAAAAATGAAATTTGCAAATTTCACCTCCACTTTGCTTTAATTCCTGTGAAATGCCTGAAGGGTTAAAAAACTTTCTAAATGCTGTTTGGAATACTTTGAGGGGTATAGTTTTTAAAATGGGGTGTTTTATCAGGGTTTCTAATACATAGGCCCCTCAAAGCCACATCAGAACTCAAGAGGTACCTTAAAAAAAAGGCTTTTGAAACTTTATTAAAAATATGAGAAATTGCTGTTTATGTTCTAAGCCTTGTAACGTCCAAGAAAAATAAAATAATGTTCAAAAAACGATGCCAATCTAAAGTAGACATATGGGAAATGTGAACTAGTAACTATGTTGGGTGGTATAACCGTCTGTTTTACAAGCAGATGCATTTCAATTCTGAAAAATGCAATTTTTTCTAAATTTTCTCTAAATTTTGCAATTTTTCAACAATAAACACTGAATATATCGACCAAATTTTACCACGAACATGAAGCCCAATGTGTCACGAGAAAACAATCTCAGAATCGCTTGGGTAGGTTTAAGCATTCCGACGTTATTACCACATAAAGTGAAATATGTCAGATTTGAAAAATGGGCTCTGAGCCTTAAGGCCAAAACAAGGCTGCGTCCTTAAGGGGTTAAGAGAGGCTAAATAAATGGTGCCTGAGAGAGGCCATACAAATAGTGCCCAGAGAGGCCAAGCAAATGATGCTCGAGAGAAGTCAAACAAATGCTGCCCTAAAGAGGCTAAACAAATGTTGCCCTAAAGAGGCCAAACAAATGGTGCCCTAGAGAGGACCATACAAATGGTGCCGGAGAGAGGACCATACAAATGGTGCCCGAGAGAGGACCATACAAAAGGTGCCTGAGTGAGGACCATACAAATGGTGCCCGAGTGAGGACCATACAAATGGTGCCTGAGTGAGGACCATACAAATGGTGCCCGAGAGAGGACCATACAAATGTGGAAGAGAGAGGATCATACAAATGGTGCCTGAGAGAGGACCATACAAATGGTGCCCGAGAGAGGACCATACAAATGGTGCCCGAGAGAGGACCATACAAATGGTGCCCGAGTGAGGACCATACAAATGATGCCCCGAGTGAGGACCATTCAAATGGTGCCCGAGTGTGGACCATACAAATGGTGCCCGAGTGAGGAACATACAAAGAAGCTAAAGAAATACTGCCCTAAAGAGGCCAAACAAATTGTGCCTCACAGAGGCTAAGCAAATGGTGCCTAAGAAAGGCTAAGCAAATGGTGCCCGATAGAGGCCATACAATATTGTGCCCAAGAGAGGCCAAGCAAATAGTGCCCGAGAGAGGCCAAGCAAATGATGCTTGAGAGAAGCTAAACAAATGCTGCCCTAAAGAGACTAAACAAATGGTGCCTAAGAAAGGCTAAACAAATGGTGCTCGAGAGAGGCCAAGCAAATAGTGCCCGAGAGAAGCCAAACAAATGCTGCCCTAAAGAGGCTAAACAAATGCTGCCCTAAAGAGGCTAAACAAATTCTGCCCTAAAGAGGCCAAACAAATGGTGCCCTAGAGAGGCCAAAGAACTGGTGCCCGATAGAGGCCATACAAAATTGTGCCCAAGAGAGGCCAAACAAATGGTGCCTGAGAGAGGCCAAGCAAATAGTGCCCGACAGAAGCCAAACAAATGCTGCCCTAAAGAGGCTAAACAAATTCTGCCCTAAAGAGGCCAAACAAATGGTGCCCTAGAGAGGCCAAAGAACTGGTGCCCGATAGAGGCCATACAAAATTGTGCCCAAGAGAGGCCAAACAAATGTTGCCTGAGAGAGGCCATACAAATAGTGGCCGAGAGAGGCCAAGCAAATGATGCTCGAGAGAAGCTAAACAGATGCTGCCCTAAAGAGGTTAAACAAATGGTGCCCTAGAGAGGACCATAGAAATGGTGCCCGAGAGAGGACCATACAAATGGTGCCCGAGAGAGGACCATACAAATGGAGCCCGAGTGAGGACAAAAGAAATGGTGCCCGAGTGAGGACAAAAGAAATGGTGCCCGAGTGAGGACCATACAAATGTTGCCCGAGAGAGGACCATACAAATGGTGCCAGAGAGAGGACCATACAAATGGTGCCCGAGAGAGGACCATACAAATGGTGCCCGAGTGAGGACCATACAAATGGTGCCCGAGTGAGGACCATACAAATAGTGCCCGAGTGAGGACCATACAAATGGTACCCGAGTGAGGACCATACAAAGAAGCTAAAGAAATACTGCCCTTTAGAGGCCAAACAAATGGTGCCTGAGAAAGGCCAAGCAAATAGTGCCCGACAGAGGCCAAGCAAATGATGCTTGAGAGAAGCCTAACAAATGCTGCCCTAAAGAGGCTAAACAAATGCTGCCCTAAAGAGGCCAAACAAATGGTGCCCTAGAGAGGACCATACAAATTGTGCCCGAGAGAGGACCATACAAATGGTGCCCGAGAGAGGACCATACAAATGGTGCCCGAGAGAGGACCATACAAATGGTGCCCGAGTGAGGACCATACAAATGGTGCCCGACTGAGGACCATACAAATGGTGCCCGACTGAGGACCATACAAATGGTGCCCGACTGAGGACCATACAAATGGTGCCCGACTGAGGACCATACAAATGGTGCCCGAGTGAGGACCATACAAAGAAGCTAAAGAAATACTGCCCTAAAGAAGCCAAACAAATGGTGCCTTAGAAAGGCCAAGCAAATAGTGCCCGACAGAGGCCAATCAAATGATGCTTGAGAGAAGCCAAACAAATGCTGCCCTAAAGAGGCTAAACAAATGCTGCCCTAAAGAGGCCAAACAAATGGTGCCCTAGAGAGGCCAAAAAACCGGTGCCCGACAGAGGCTAAGTAAATGGTGCCTAAGAGAGGCCAAACAACTGGTGCCCGAGAGTGGCAAAGCAAATAGTGCCCGAGAGAGGCCAAGCAAATGATGCTCGAGAGAAGCCAAACTAATGCTGCCTCTCAGAGGCTAAGCCAATGGTGCCTAAGAAAGGCTAAACAAATGGTGCCTGAGAGAGGCCATACAATATTGTGCCCAAGAGAGGCCAAACAAATGGTGCCTGAGAGAGGCCAAACAAATGGTGCCTGAGAGAGGCCAAACAAATGGGGCCCGAGAGTGGCCAAGCAAATATTGGCCGAGAGAGGCCAAGCAAATGATGCTCGAGAGAATCCAAACAAATGCTGCCTCACAGAGGCTAAGCAAATGGTGCCTATGAAAGGCTAAACAAATGGTGCCCTAGAGAGGCCATACAATATTGTGCCCATGAGAGGCCAAACAAATGGTGCCTGAGAGAGGCCATACAAATGGTGCCAGAGAGAGGCCAAGCAAATGATGCTTGAGAGAAGTCAAACAAATGCTGCCCTAAAGAGGCTAAACAAATGTTGCCCTAAAGAGGCCAAACAAATGGTGCCCTAGGGAGGACCATACAAATGGTGCCAGAGTGAGGACCATACAAATGGTGCCCGAGTGAGGATCATACAAATGGTGCTTGAGTGAGGACCATACAAATGATACCCGAGTGAGGACCATACAAAGAAGCTAAAGAAATACTGCCCTAAAGAGGCCAAACAAATGGTGCCTCACAGAGGCTAAGCAAATGGTGCCTAAGAAAGGCTAAGCAAATGGTGCCCGATAGAGGCCATACAATATTGTGCCCAAGAGAGGCCAAGCAAATAGTGCCCGAGAGAGGCCAAGCAAATGATGCTTGAGAGAAGCTAAACAAATGCTGCCCTAAAGAGACTAAACAAATGGTGCCTAAGAAAGGCTAAACAAATGGTGCTCGAGAGAGGCCAAGCAAATAGTGCCCGAGAGAAGCCAAACAAATGCTGCCCTAAAGAGGCTAAACAAATGCTGCCCTAAAGAGGCTAAACAAATTCTGCCCTAAAGAGGCCAAACAAATGGTGCCCTAGAGAGGCCAAAGAACTGGTGCCCGATAGAGGCCATACAAAATTGGGCCCAAGAGAGGCCAAACAAATGGTGCCTGAGAGAGGCCAAGCAAATAGTGCCCGAGAGAAGCCAAACAAATGCTGCCCTAAAGAGGCTAAACAAATGCTGCCCTAAAGAGGCTAAACAAATTCTGCCCTAAAGAGGCCAAACAAATGGTGCCCTAGAGAGGCCAAAGAACTGGTGCCCGATAGAGGCCATACAAAATTGTGCCCAAGAGAGGCCAAACAAATGTTGCCTGAGAGAGGCCATACAAATAGTGGCCGAGAGAGGCCAAGCAAATGATGCTAGAGAGAAGCTAAACAGATGCTGCCCTAAAGAGGTTAAACAAATGTTGCCCTAAATAGGCCAAACAAATGGTGCCCTAGAGAGGACCATAGAAATGGTGCCCGAGAGAGGACCATACAAATGGTGCCCGAGAGAGGACCATACAAATGGAGCCCGAGTGAGGACAAAAGAAATGGTGCCCGAGTGAGGACAAAAGAAATGGTGCCCGAGTGAGGACCATACAAATGTTGCCCGAGAGAGGACCATACAAATGGTGCCAGAGAGAGGACCATACAAATGGTGCCCGAGTGAGGACCATACAAATGGTGCCCGAGTGAGGACCATACAAATGGTGCCCGAGTGAGGACCATACAAATAGTGCCCGAGTGAGGACCATACAAATGGTACCCGAGTGAGGACCATACAAAGAAGCTAAAGAATTACTGCCCTAAAGAGGCCAAACAAATGGTGCCTGAGAAAGGCCAAATAAATAGTGCCCTAGAGAGGCAAAAAAAACTGGTGCCTCACAGAGACTAAGCAAATGGTGCCTAAGAAGAGCTAAACAAATGGTGCCCGAGAGAGGCCATACAATATTGTGCCCGAGAGAGGCCAAAAAAATGGTGCCTGAGAGAGGCCAAACAAAAAGTGCCCTAGAGAGGCCAAAAAAACTGGTGCCTCACAGAGGCTAAGCAAATGGTGCCTAAGAAAGGCTAAACAAATGGTGCCTGAGAGAGGCCATACAATATTGTGCCCAAGAGAGGCCAAACAAATGGTGCCTGAGAGAGGCCATACAATATTGTGCCCAAGAGAGGCCAAACAAATGGTGCCTGAGAGAGGCCAAACAAATGGGGCCCGAGAGTGGCCAAGCAAATATTGGCCGAGAGAGGCCAAGCAAATGATGCTCGAGAGAATCCAAACAAATGCTGCCTCACAGAGGCTAAGCAAATGGTGCCTATGAAAGGCTAAACAAATGGTGCCCTAGAGAGGCCATACAATATTGTGCCCATGAGAGGCCAAACAAATGGTGCCTAAAAGAGAGACCATACAAATAGTGCCAGAGAGAGGCCAAGCAAATGATGCTTGAGAGAAGTCAAACAAATGCTGCCCTAAAGAGGTTAAACAAATGTTGCCCTAAATAGGCCAAACAAATGGTGCCCTAGAGGACCATAGAAATGGTGCCCGAGAGAGGACCATACAAATGGTGCCCGAGAGAGGACCATACAAATGGTGCCCGAGAGAGGACCATACAAATGGTGCCCGAGAGAGGACCATACAAATGGTGCCCGAGAGAGGACCATACAAATGGAGCCCGAGTGAGGACAAAAGAAATGGTGCCCGAGTGAGGACAAAAGAAATGGTGCCCGAGTGAGGACCATACAAATGTTGCCCGAGAGAGGACCATACAAATGGTGCCAGAGAGAGGACCATACAAATGGTGCCCGAGTGAGGACCATACAAATGGTGCCCGAGTGAGGACCATACAAATGGTGCCCGAGTGAGGACCATACAAATGGTGCCCGAGTGAGGACCATACAAATGGTGCCCGAGTGAGGACCATACAAATAGTGCCCGAGTGAGGACCATACAAATGGTACCCGAGTGAGGACCATACAAAGAAGCTAAAGAATTACTGCCCTAAAGAGGCCAAACAAATGGTGCCTGAGAAAGGCCAAATAAATAGTGCCCTAGAGAGGCAAAAAAAACTGGTGCCTCACAGAGACTAAGCAAATGGTGCCTAAGAAGAGCTAAACAAATGGTGCCCGAGAGAGGCCATACAATATTGTGCCCGAGAGAGGCCAAAAAAATGGTGCCTGAGAGAGGCCAAACAAAAAGTGCCCTAGAGAGGCCAAAAAAACTGGTGCCTCACAGAGGCTAAGCAAATGGTCCCTAATAAAAACTAAACAAATGGTGCCTGAGAGAGGCCATACAATATTGTGCCCAAGAGAGGCCAAACAAATGGTGCCTGAGAGAGGCCAAACAAATGGGGCCCGAGAGTGGCCAAGCAAATATTGGCCGAGAGAGGCCAAGCAAATGATGCTCGAGAGAATCCAAACAAATGCTGCCTCACAGAGGCTAAGCAAATGGTGCCTATGAAAGGCTAAACAAATGGTGCCCTAGAGAGGCCATACAATATTGTGCCCATGAGAGGCCAAACAAATGGTGCCTAAAAGAGAGACCATACAAATAGTGCCAGAGAGAGGCCAAGCAAATGATGCTTGAGAGAAGTCAAACAAATGCTGCCCTAAAGAGGCTAAACAAATGGTGCCCTAGGGAGGACCATACAAATGGTACCAGAGTGAGGACCATACAAATGGTGCCCGAGTGAGGATCATACAAATGGTGCTTGAGTGAGGACCATACAAATGGTGCCTGAGTGAGGACGATACAAATGATACCCGAGTGAGGACCATACAAAGAAGCTAAAGAAATACTGCCCTAAAGAGGCCAAACAAATGGTGCCTGAGAGAGGCCAAGCAAATAGTGCCCGAGAGAGGCCAAGCAAATGATGCTTGAGAGAAGCTAAACAAATGCTGCCCTAAAGAGACTAAACAAATGGTGCCTAAGAAAGGCTAAACAAATGGTGCTCGAGAGAGGCCATACAATATTGTGGCCAAGAGAGACCATACAAATGGTGCCTGAGTGAGGACCATACAAATGGTACCCGAGTGAGGACCATACAAAGAAGCTAAAGAATTACTGCCCTAAAGAGGCCAAACAAATGGTGCCTGAGAAAGGCCAAATAAATAGTGCCCTAGAGAGGCAAAAAAAAACTGGTGCCTCACAGAGACTAAGCAAATGGTGCCTAAGAAGAGCTAAACAAATGGTGCCCGAGAGAGGCCATACAATATTGTGCCCGAGAGAGGCCAAAAAAATGGTGCCTGAGAGAGGCCAAACAAAAAGTGCCCTAGAGAGGCCAAAAAAACTGGTGCCTCACAGAGGCTAAGCAAATGGTCCCTAATAAAAACTAAACAAATGGTGCCCGAGAGAGGCCATACAATATTGTGCCCAAGAGAGGCCAAACAAATGGTGCCTGAGAGAGGCCAAACAACTGGTGCCCGAGAGTGGCAAAGCAAATAGTGCCCGAGAGAGGCCAAGCAAATGATGCTCGAGAGAAGCCAAACTAATGCTGCCTCTCAGAGGCTAAGCAAATGGTGCCTAAGAAAGGCTAAACAAATGGTGCCCTAGAGAGGCCATACAATATTGTGCCCATGAGAGGCCAAACAAATGGTGCCTAAAAGAGAGACCATACAAATAGTGCCAGAGGGAGGCCAAGCAAATGATGCTTGAGAGAAGTCAAACAAATGCTGCCCTAAAGAGGCTAAACAAATGTTGCCCTAAAGAGGCCAAACAAATGGTGCCCTAGGGAGGACCATACAAATGGTACCAGAGTGAGGACCATACAAATGGTGCCCGAGTGAGGATCATACAAATGGTGCTTGAGTGAGGACCATACAAATGGTGCCTGAGTGAGGACCATACAAATGATACCAGAGTGAGGACCATACAAAGAAGCTAAAGAAATACTGCCCTAAAGAGGCCAAACAAATGGTGCCGAGAGAGGCCAAGCAAATAGTGTCCGAGAGAAGCCAAACAAATGCTGCCCTAAAGAGGCTAAACAAATGCTGCCCTAAAGAGGCTAAACAAATTCTGCCCTAAAGAGGCCAAACAAATGGTGCCCTAGATAGGCCAAAGAACTGGTGCCCGATAGAGGCCATACAAAATTGTGCCCAAGAGAGGTCAAACAAATATTGCTGAGAGAGGCCATACAAATAGTGGCCGAGAGAGGCCAAGCAAATGATGCTCGAGAGAAGCTAAACAGATGCTGCCCTAAAGAGGCTAAACAAATGTTGCCCTAAATAGGCCAAACAAATGGTGCCCTAGAGAGGACCATAGAAATGGTGCCCGAGAGAGGACCATACAAATGGTGCCCGAGAGAGGACCATACAAATGGAGCCCGATTGAGGACCAAAGAAATGGTGCCCGAGTGAGGACCAAAGAAATGGTGCCCGAGTGAGGACCATACAAATGTTGCCCGAGAGAGAACCATACAAATGGTGCCAGAGAGAGGACCATACAAATGGTGCCCAAGAGAGGACCATACAAATGGTGCCCGAGTGAGGACCATACAAATGGTGCCCGAGTGAGGACCATACAAATGGTGCCCGAGTGAGGACCATACAAATGGTACCCGAGTGAGGACCAAAGAAGCTAAAGAAGTACTGCCCTAAAGAGGCCAAACAAATGGTGCCTGAGAAAGGCAAAATAAATAGTGCCCTAGAGAGGCCAAAAAAACTGGTGCCTCACAGAGACTAAGCAAATGGTGCCTAAGAAGAGCTAAACAAATGGTGCCCGAGAGAGGCCATACAATATTGTGCCCGAGAGAGGCCAAAAAAATGGTGCCTGAGAGAGGCCAAGCAAATGGTGCCCGCGAGTGGCAAAGCAAATAGTGCCCGAGAGAGGCCATGCAAATAATGCTTGAGAGAAGTCAAACAAATGCTGCCTCACAGAGGCTAAGCAAATGGTGCCTAAGAAAGGCTAAACAAATGGTTCCCGACAGAGGCCATACAATATTGTGCCCAACAGAGGCCAAACAAATGGTGCCTGAGAGAGGCCATACAAATTGTGCCAGAGAGAGGCCAAGCAAATAGTGCCCGAGAGAGGCTAAGCAAATGATGCTTGAGAGAAGCCAAACAAATGCTGCCCTAAAGAGGCTAAACAAATGGTGCCTAAGAAAGGCTAAACAATTGGTGCCCGAGAAAGGCCATACAATATTGTGCCCAAGAGGGGCCAAACAAATGGTGCCTGAGAGAGGCCAAGCAAATAGTGCCAGAGAGAGGCCAAGCAAATAGTGCCCGAGAGAGGCCAAGCAAATGATGCTTGAGAGAAGCCAAACAAATGCTGCCCTAAAGAGGCTAAACAAATGCTGCCCTAAAGAAGCCAAACAAATGGTGCCCTAGAGTGGCCAAAAAACTGGTGCCCGACAGAGGCTAAGCAAATGGTGCCTAAGAGAGGCCAAACAAATGTTGGCTGAAAGAGACCATACAAATGGTACCCGAGTGAAGACCATACAAAGAAGCTAAAGAAATACTGCCCTAAAAAGGCCAAACAAATGATGCCTGAGAAAAGCCAAACAAATAGAGCCCTAGAGAGGCCATAAAAACTGGTGCCTCACAGAGGCTAAGCAAATGGTCCCTAATAAAAACTAAACAAATGGTGCCCGAGAGAGGCCATACAATATTCTGCCCAAGAGAGGCCAAACAAATGGTGCCTGAGAGAGGCCAAACAAATGGTGCCCGAGAGTGGCAAAGCAAATAGTGCCCGAGAGAAGCCAAACAAATGCTGCCTCACAGAGGCTAAGCAAATGGTGCCTCAGAAAGGCTAAACAAATGGTGCCTGAGAGAGGCCATACAATATTGAGCCAGAGAGAGGCCAGCAAATAGTGCCCGAGAGAGGCCAATCAAATGATGCTTGAGAGAAGCCAAAGAAATGCTGCCCTAAAGAGGCTAAACAAATGTTGCCCTAAAGAGGCCAAACAAATGGTGTCCTAACGAGGCCAAACAAATTGTGGCCTATAGAGACCCAAAACTGGTGCCTGAGAGAGGCTAAACAAATGGTGCCTGAGAGAGGCCAAATAAATGGTGCTCGAGAGAAGCCAGAAATAAGCTGCCCTAAAGAGGCTAAAAAAATGTTGCCCTAACGAGGCCAAACAAATGGCGCCATAGAGAGGCCAAAAAACGGATCCCCAAGAGAGGCTAAACAAATGGTGTCCTAGCGAGGACCAAACAAATAGTGCTTTACAGAGGTCTAAACAAAGTTTTGTTGAAAAATAATGTTGGAATGTTAATAAAGTCAAATGTCATACGTATTTTGGAAAACAAATGATGTGACTTTTTAGGTAGTTCAGTCTAAACACCATATTTAGTAAGTCCCCGCATTATTTGTTGGAACAAGTTTCTGAAATTTTTCTTGTTCGGCAGGCTGTACCTGACGGTTTAAGACTGACACATTCATCATGGGGTGTGTGCCCTGAAAGGGAATCTACCGAACGCTGTATTAGGGGAAACTTTAGAGTTGCATGTTTAGTTGAAATTGGATCTGTCTGTGCTGTAAAATGGCTGTGTGTAGGCTCAGCCCAAAATCTGTCTAGTGACCGGGCTCCTAGTGCTGCATCAATCGGTAAACTAAGAGACCCAGCGATGTAGCTGAAATTCATATGTGTGCCTCAGCTGGCAGCCTTGAATAGACATTGCACTTGGGGGGTATGGGGAGGGCTTGGAAGGAAGTACCACGACTCATCCAGTACTCACTTGGTCCACCCACTTGGTCTGCCAATGCTGTCCTGTGTAAAGGGAAAAGGGGCAAGACTACAGGAGGAGAAATTCAGACCTTACCCTGCATCTATTCCTTCTCCTAGACGTCCTGACCTGTGGCCCAGCGTCGCAGAGCTTAGCTTATTGAGGTAAATCCACTAGCTGAGTAGCCGACCGTACTGGAAGCAGTACTTCTATTATTAGACCCCTGCAGGCTGCAACAATGAAAAATGGAGGGCCATCTGCAACCCTGAAGACTGGAAGGTGGTCTGCAATCGTGAAGACTGGAGGGCAGTCTGCAGTCATGTAGACTGGAGGGCGGTCTGCAGTCATGTAGACTGGAGGGCGGTCTGCAATTGTGAAAACCAAAAAGTGGTCTGCAATTGTGAAGAGTGAAAAGTGGTCTCGAATCGTAAACAGTGGAAGCCGGTCTGGAATTGTGGAAACAGGAAAATGGTCTTTAATCGTAAATAAAGGAAGGTGGTCAGCAGTTGTAAAGACTGGGAGTTGGCCTGCAATCCTAAAGATTTAAAGGTGGTCTGGAATCATAAAAGAGAAGGTAGTCTGCAATTGTAAAGATTAGAAGGTGGTCTGCAATCGTGAAGATAAAAAAAAAAATCTGCAATTGTGAACACTGAAATGTGGTCTGCAATTGTGAAGACTGGAAAGTGATCTGAAACTCTGAAGAGTGAAAAGTGGTCCCAAAGTGTGAATACTGGAGGACGGTTTGGTATTGTGAACACTGGAGGGAGACTGGAATTGTGAACGCTGGTGGGCGGTCGGAAATCGTACACACTGGTGGGCGGTCTGAAATAATAAACACTGGTGGGTGGTCTGAAATCATAAACACTGGTGTGCGGTCTGAAATCATGCACACAGGAGGGTGGTCTACAATCTTAAAGATTGGAAGGTGGTCTGCAATCGTATACACTGGAAGGTGGTCTGCAATTGTGAAGACTGGAAAGTGGTCTGAAATCCTGAAGCCTGGAGAGTGGTCTGGAATTGTGAACACTGGAGGGCGGTCAAGAATTGTAAAATGCTGGAGGGCAGTCTGGAATCGTGAAGACTGGAGGGTGGTCTGCAATTTTGAACATAGGAGGGTGGTCTGCAATTTTGAACATAGGAGGGTGGTCTGCAATCCTGAAAACTGAATGGCAGACTGCAACCCTAAAAAATAATTTATCTCTCGGCTCAACATATCCTGAGATGACTGGTGCGAGAAAACATAGGATTCCATGTTAAAAAAAAGTATACTTCAAACTGTGAGAGTAATTGAGATTAATGTTTGAATTCCTCAGACAGATGTAATCCGTTGGCCGTCCATCGCCCATAGGTTCCCATGTTAAAAATATGCAGACTGCACGGTATACTTTTCCCTGACGGATTTCATCGCTTGGCCATCTCTAACCCATAGACGTTATACATTTGTTTACTCATTGAAGCAAGAATTTGTCATATTTGTATGCTGAGAAATTTGAGTCCTTAATTAAAAAAAACATGTGCGAATCTGAATCCTGGTGGGCGATCTAGAATTGTGAAGACTGGAACACGGTCTGTATTTGTAAAAAATGTAAGGTGGTTTGCAATCATAAAAAATGGAAGGTTGTCTGCAATCGTAAAAACTGGAAGGTGCTATGCAATCATAAAAACTGGAAAGTGGTCTGCAACTGTAAATACTTCTAGTCTCCTCCTTCATACTGGAAGACTGGCTGGCCGTCTGTGACCCTAAATCCTTGAGGGCCACCTGTGATCCTGAAGCCTGTAGAGCCGTCTGCGACCCTGAAGCCTGGAGGGCCATCTGCGGCCCTGAAGCCTGGAGGGCAACCTGCGGCCCTGAAGACTGGTGGGCGATCTGCAATTGTGAAGACTGGAACATGGTCTGTAATTGTAAGGAATGTACGGTGGTTTGCAATCGTATGGATTGGAAGGTGGTATGCAATCATAAAAACTGGAGGGTGGTCTGCCATTGTAAATATTTCTAGTCTCCTCCTAAGAACCTGAAGCCTGGAGGGCCATCTGTGACCTTGAATCCTGGAGTGCCATCTGCCACACTTAAGCCTAGAAGACTGTCTGCAAACCTAAAGACAGGAGAGCTGTCTATAAGCCTGAATCCTGAAAGGCCGCCTGCGACCCTAAATCCTGGAGGGCTATCCACGACCCTAAAGTCTGAAGGGCCGTCTGTGAAACTGAAGCCCGGAGGGCCATCTGAAGCCCTGAAGCCTGGAGGGTTGTCTGCCACACTGAAGCCTAGAAGACCATCTGCGAATCTGAATCCTGGTGGGCGATCTAGAATTGTGAAGACTGGAACACGGTCTGTAATTGTAAAAAATGTAAGGTGGTTTGCAATCATAAAAACTGGAAGGTTGTCTGCAATCGTAAAAACTGGAAGGTGCTATGCAATCATAAAAACTGGAAAGTGGTCTGCAACTGTAAATACTTCTAGTCTCCTCCTTCATACTGGAAGACTGACTGGCCGTCTGTGACCCTAAATCCTTGAGGGCCACCTGTGATCCTGAAGCCTGTAGAGCCGTCTGCGACCCTGAAGCCTGGAGGGCCATCTGCGGCACTGAAGCCTGGAAGGCCATCTGCAGCCCTGAAACCTGGAGGGCCATTTGCGTCCCTGAAGCATGGAGGGCACTCTGCGACCCTAAAGTCTGGTGGGTGATCTTCAGTTGTGCACGGTCTATAATTGTAAAGAATGTAAGGTGTTTTATAATCGTAAAGACTGGAAGGTGGCATGCAATCGTAAAAATTGGAGGGTGGTGTGCAATCGTAAAGACTAAAAGGTGGTCTTCAATCATAATGACTGGAAAGAGGCCTGCAGTCGTAAAAACTCGAAGGTGGTCTGCAATCATAGCGATTGTAAGGTGGTTTGTAATTGTAAAGATTGGATGGTGCTCTTAAATCGTAAAGGCTGGAGTGTGGTCTGCAATTGTGAACACTGGGGGGCGGTCTGCAATCGTGAACACTGGAAAGTGGTCTGGAATCATAAAGACTAGAAGGTGGTCTGCAATTCGTAAAGAGTGGAAGGTGGTCTGCAATCGTGAACACAGGATGGCAGTCTGGAATTGTGAACAAAGGAGGGTGATTGTAAAAACTGGAGGTGTGCAATTGTGAAGACTGGAAGGTAGTCTGGAATGGGTCTGTAATCGGGAAAACTAGAAAGTGGTCTGCAATAGTGAAGATTGGAAGGTCATCAGCAATTGTAAAGACTGGAAGGGGGTCTGCAATTTTACAGACTGGAAGGGGGTCTGCAATCTGGGACATTGGAAAGTGGTCTGCAATGGTGAAGATTGGAAACGTGAACACAGGATGTCGGTCTGGAATCGTGAACAAAGGAGGGTGATCTGCAAACAGGAACACAGAAGGGTGGTCTGCAATCATGACGTTTGGAGGGCAGACTGCAGCCCTAAAAACTTACTTTTCTCTTGGTTCACCATATTTCAAGATGAGTGCCGCGTGATGACACCCATGTTAAAAAACAGCATATCTCAGACGGATGCCTCTGATAGATGTCATCTGTCATTCATCCATCACCCAAAAACTCCCATGTAAAAAAAAAATGCGTACTGCGCAGTATACTTCCTTCTACTGTATTGCATAAATGTATACCTCTGACAGATGCCATCTGTCGGCCATCCATCGCCCATAGGCTCACATGTTAAAAAAAACATATCGTGTGGTATACATTTTGTACTGGATGACACGAGAATGTATTACGTTTGTATCTTGAAAAATGGAAGTCCTTAATGAAACTCAAGCAAAGGTAAGGGTGGACACATCTGTAATTAAAAGATAGCCTTTAATTTAGATCAAACAACATTTTGAATATTATTGAGTAAATAAATAGAGACACCAAACTAATAGTGCCCGACAAAGAGGCTAAACAAATGGTGTCAAATAGAAAAACCAAACAAATGGAATCATAGAAAGGCTATAAAACAATGGTATAAAGTGAGAGTCAAACAAATGATGTATAGAGTCTAAAAAAAATTAGTGAATGAATAAAGAATGGTGCTGACCAAACAAATGGTACCTGAGAGAAGACCGAACAAATGGACCACACAAATGGTGCTGACCAAACAAATGGTACCTGAGTGAAGACCAAACAAATGGACCATACAAATGGTGCCCAACTGAGGACCATACAAATGGTGCCCGAGAGAGGACCATACAAATGGTGCCCGAGAGAGGACCATACAAATGGTGCCCGAGAGAGGACCATACAAATGGTGCCCGAGAGAGGACCATACAAATGGTGCCCGAGAGAGGACCATACAAATGGTGCCCGAGAGAGGACCATACAAATGGTGCCCGAGAGAGGACCATACAAATGGTGCCCGAGAGAGGACCATACAAATGGTGCCCGAGAGAGGACCATACAAATGGTGCCCGAGAGAGGACCATACAAATGGTGCCCGAGAGAGGACCATACAAATGGTGCCCGAGAGAGGACCATACAAATGGTGCCCGAGAGAGGACCATACAAATGGTGCCCGAGAGGACCATACAAATGGTGCCCGAGAGAGGACCATACAAATGGTGCCCGAGAGAGGACCATACAAATGGTGCCCGAGAGAGGACCATACAAATGGTGCCCGAGAGAGGACCATACAAATGGTGCCCGAGAGAGGACCATACAAATGGTGCCCGAGAGAGGACCATACAAATGGTGCCCGAGAGAGGACCATACAAATGGTGCCCGAGAGAGGACCATACAAATGGTGCCCGAGAGAGGACCATACAAATGGTGCCCGAGAGAGGACCATACAAATGGTGCCCGAGAGAGGACCATACAAATGGTGCCCGAGAGAGGACCATACAAATGGTGCCCGAGAGAGGACCATACAAATGGTGCCCGAGAGAGGACCATACAAATGGTGCCCGAGAGAGGACCATACAAATGGTGCCCGAGAGAGGACCATACAAATGGTGCCCGAGTGAGGACCATACAAATGGTGCCCGAGTGAGGACCATACAAATGGTGCCCGAGTGAGGACCATACAAATGGTGCCCGAGTGAGGACCATACAAATGGTGCCCGAGTGAGGACCATACAAATGGTGCCCGAGTGAGGACCATACAAATGGTGCCCGAGTGAGGACCATACAAATGGTGCCCGAGTGAGGACCATACAAATGGTGCCCGAGTGAGGACCATACAAATTGTGCCCGAGTGAGGACCATACAAATTGTGCCCGAGTGAGGACCATACAAATAGTGCCAGAGTGAGGACCATACAAATGGTACCCGAGTGAGGACCATACAAAGAAGCTAAAGAAATACTGCCCTAAAGAGGCCAAACAAATAGTGCCATACAGAGGCCAAAAAACTGATGCCTCACAGAGGCTAAGCAAATGGTGCCTAAGAAAAGCTACACAAATGGCGCCCGAGAGAAGCCATACAATATTGTGCCCACGAGAGGCCAAACAAATGGTGCCAGAGAGTGGCAAAGCAAATAGTGCCCGAGAGAGACCAAGATAATGATGCTTGAGAGAAGCCAAACAAATGCTGCCCTAAAGAGGCTAAACAAATGCTGCCCTAAAGAGCCCAAACAAATGGTGCCCATGAGAGGCCAAAAAACTGGTGCCCGACAGACGCTAAGCAAATGGTGCCTAAGAGAGGCCAAACAAATGTCTGCTGAAAGAGGCCATACAAATGCTGCCCGAGAGGGGCAAAACAAATATTGCCCGGGAGAAGCCAAAAAACAAATGCCCGACAGAGGCTAAGCAAATGGTGCCTAAGAGAGGCTAAACAAATGGTGCCCGAGAGAGGCCATACAAAATTGTGCCTAAGAGAGGCCAAACAAATGGTGCCTGAGAGAGGCCATACAAATAGTGCCCGAGAGAGGCCAAGCAAATGATGCTCGAGAGAAGCCAAACAAATGCTGCCCTAAAGAGGCTAAACAAATGTTGCCCTAAAGAGGCCAAACAAATGGCGCCATAGAGAGGCCAAAAAACTGATGCCCGAGAGAGGCTAAACAAATGGTGCCCTAGCGAGGACCAAACAAATAGTGCTTTACAGAGGTCTAAACAAAGTTTTGTTGAAAAATAAGGTTGGAATGTTAATAATGTCAAATGTCATACGTATTTTGGAAAACAAATGATGTGACTTTTTAGGTAGTTCAGTCTAAACACCATATTTAGTAAGTCCCCGCATTATTTGTTGGAACAAGTTTCTGAAATTTTTCTTGTTCGGCAGGCTGTACCTGATGTTTTAAGACTGACACATTCATCATGGGGTGTGTGCCCTGAAAGGGAATCTACCGAACGCTGTATTAGGGGAAACTTTAGAGTTGCATGTTTAGTTGAAATTGGATCTGTCTGTGCTGTAAAATGGCTGTGTGTACGCTCAGCCCAAAATCTGTCCAGTGACCGGGCTCCTAGTGCTGCATCAATCGGTTATCTAAGAGACCCAGTGATGTAGCTGAAATTCATATGTGTGCCTCAGCTGGCAGCCTTGAATAGACATTGCACTTTGGGGGTATGGGGAGGGCTTGGAAGGAAGTACCACGACTCATCCCGTCAGGGGCGTAGCTAAGGGGGGGGCAAGCGGGGCATGTGCCCCGGGCGCAGCCTGGAGGATACTGATAGGGGGGCGCCGAAGAGCAGCTGATCACTGCTGACAGGCGCCCCGTATGTGGGACACCTGCAGTAGCTTAGGAAGAGCCAGGACATTACGGCGTTCTGACCGGGGTCTGTGACGGCCAGGGAGTGGACCAGTCACCTGACCTCACGTCAGTGACATGAGGTCAGATGACTCAGGTCAGGGGACAGGTCCACTCCCGTGCTGCAGCCTCCCAGCATCTGCCTGTGCTCTGCCGAGAAGCAACGAGGAAGCTCCGCCCACACACAGCCGGTCCTGACCTGTCAGTAAGGAGACATGGTGAGTGTGTGTGTGTGTGTGTGTGTGTGTGTGTGTGTGTGTGTGTGTGTGTGTGTGTGTGTGTGTTACATCTACTACATTATCTGTACTCAGAGTTATCACTGTTACCTGTGGTGTTACATAGGACTGCAGGGAACATCTACTACATTATCTGTACTGTGTGCTAAATTACAATCTGTGTGCTAAATTACAATCTCAGCTCTGCTACACAGTACAGATAATACAGATAAAAACAAGGACATTTATGCAAAAACACCGAAAAAGGCCATACTTACAAATGGACACAGCAAGGTCAGAAAGTATGGCCTTTTTCGGTGTTTTTACAGTACAGATAATGTAGTAGCTGTTACCTGCAGTCCTGTGTAACACCACAGATAACACAGTCATATCTCTCTGAGTACAGATAATGTAGTAGCTGTTACCTGCAGTCCTGTGTAACACCACAAATAACACAGTCATATCTCTCTGAGTACAGATAATGTAGTAGCTGTTGCCTGCAGTCCTATGTAACACCACAGATAACACATAGTGCTAAATTACAATCTCAGCTCTGCTACAATGTGTTATCTGTGGTGTTACATAGGACTGCAGGTAACATCTACTAAATTATCTGTAATCAGAGTTATCACTGTGTTATCTGTGTTGTTACATAGGACTGCAGGTAACATCTACTACATTATCTGTACTGTGTGCTAAATTACAATCTCAGCTCTGCTACACAGTACAGATAATGTAGTAGCTGTTACCTGCAGTCCTGTGTAACACCACAGATAACACAGTCATATCTCTCCGAGTACAGATAATGTAGTAGTGTTACCTGCAGTCCTATGTAACACCACAGATAACACATAGTGCTAAATTACAATGTGTTATCTGTGGTGTTACATAGGATTGCAGGCAACAGCTACTACATTATCTGTGCTGTGTACATATGTGCCTGTGTGGGTATATATGGGTTTGTTTGTGAATGTGTCTTTGTGCCTTTTATGTATTTGTTCCGGTCTGTGTATTTATCTGCGTGTGTGTGTGTGTGTGTGTGTGTTTATGTGTCTGTACGTCTATATATTTCCCTGTATGTATGTATTCCAGATGTGTGTATCTATATTTGCCTGTATGTCTAAATATCTGTCTTTATGTATGTACAGTATATATGTTCCAGCGTGTCTATATATGTGGTTAATTTTTGGTTTCTGTAGGGGACGGCAATAGTGAGTCCCGCACAGGGCGCCATCCAAGTTAAGGCCGGCCCTGGCTGTCACCAACCCTAGTCAGAAGAAACTCCGCCGCTGCCTGCGCCGAATGACCTCCTCGGCTCCTCCGGTAAGTCACACCAGGCAGAGCGGAGAGTGGTATCGGTAGGCTACCGCTCACCGGTCTGTTCACAGTGTGGCGCTATTTAAAAGGGGGGGGTGTGTGGCGCTATTTTCAAAGGGGCAGCAGCCCGCTGCCCCTTTGTAAATGGGCACTATCTGTTTGTAATGTGGCACTATTTACAAGGGGGGCTGTGTGTGGCACTATTTACTGGGGGCTGTGTGTGGCACTATCTACAGGGGGCTGTGTGTGGCACTATCTACAAGAGAGGGGCTGTGTGGCGCTATCTACACGGGGGCTGTGTGTGGCACTATCTACAAGGGGGGGTGTGCCGCTATCTACTAAGGGGGAAGCGGGCTGTGTGTGGCGCTATCTGCAACCCTGAATACTGGAAGGCGGTCTGCAATCGTGAAGACTGAATGGCAGACTGCAACCCTGAAAACTAATTTATCTCTCGGCTCAACATATCCTGAGATGACTGGTGCGAGAAAACATAGGATTCCATGTTAAAAAAAGTATACTTCAATCTGTGAGAGTAATTGAGATTGTTTAAATTCCTCAGACAGATGTAAGCTTGGCCATCTATCACCCATAGACGGTATACATTTGTTTACTCATTGACGCAAGAATGTGTCATATTTGTATCCTGAGAAATTTGAGTCCTTAATGAAAATCAAGCAAAGGTAAAGGTGGACACATGTACCTAAAAGTTAGCATTTCATTTGGACTATTTTTTTTTTTTTCATTTTATTTCCCTATTTCTTTTTAAAATTATCAAGTAAATAAATTGAGATGCCAAACACATAGTGTCCCTCAGAGAGGCCAAACAGATGGTGTCCTAGACAGACTAAGGCAATGGTGCCTGAATAAAGTAATGGTGCTGACCATACAAAGGTGCCTGAGTGAGGACCATACAAAGGATACCCTAGGCTAAAGAAATGGTGCCCTACAGAGGCCAAAACCCTCTGACTCTACTCTGTATATGTGTCATGCTGAGCAGTCACACCTGAGGGCAGAATGCTCAGCATGACAGAGACAATATATGAATAAATTCTTTATTATTATTACAATGAATGTATATTATTTATATACTGTATATATATATAGATAGATATACATATAATAACAAAACAGATCAGGGGCGGACATACCATTGCTGCAGCCTACTGCCACCTTATAAGCAGCTTGCAGCTTCCTACTGTCTATAGCTCACAATTACTGGGGATTGCTAGAGAAACATAACAAACTGACCTGTGTGAATGACACCTTAGAGACAGTGGCGTAACTACCGCCGTAGCAGCAGTAGCGGCTGCTACGGGGCCCGCGGCATGAGGGGGCCCGTGTCGCCCGCCAGCACGGGCCCCCACCATGGCCGGAGGCTCCGCTAGCAGCCGCTATGGCTGCTACAGCGGGACGCCACTGAGCACTACAGCAGAGCGGGGAGGTATCTCCCCGCTCTGCCACTAACTGGTTCCCGACCGCTGGCTGTATTTTTACGGCCAGCGGTCAGGGACGCGTCCTTAAAACCCGAGCCATAGACTTTCTACGGCTCGGGTTTTAACTTGCTGCCCGCGCGATCGGGCAGCTGAATGTCGGGTCTCCGGCTGTCAGTGACTGCCGGGGACCCTGAGGAGAGGACAGAAGCAGCTTTCGCTGCTTCTGTCTTATCTGTTCATTTGTACACAGCGGCGCTGTCTCTATTCCTCCCGGTGATCATGTGACTGGTCACATGATCGCCGGGTGCCGTTAGTGACAGACTGCTGCTGGGTCTAACAAGACCCGGCATGAGTACCCTGGGCAGTGAGGTTATGCATCTAAATGGATAGAGGGAGGAGCAAGAGCATCCAGGAGACTTTCCTAGGAGGTCATCAAGGTATAGCAAGACCAAAAATCTACAGGTTTTGGGAACTGCTATGACTTCGGCAAGTAACTTCAGGATGACATGGAGTTATCAGGCCGAAAGGAAGCCTACGAAATGTACATATCGGGATGCGGAGTTCTGGTATCCACCACAGAAAGAAAACTCGATCACCATGCTCTGTGACTATCCGAAGATGTCGGACCCTAATAAATGATTGAAGAGCATAGATCCCGTAAGAGGCTGATAGACACTTCCTTCTTGAGCCCCATAAAAAGACAAGCAATTCCTTTTCTTGGGGTTCTCTACTCCTGAGGAAGCAAGAAGATTACACCCTTAAGAAGTAGTCCACAGCACAACGGCAAGGAAGAAAGTACCGCAGAAATGGTGTGGAGCCTGGAAATAAGCTTGTGTAGCCCAAGAGGTCTTTCAGACCTGTAGGTCTGGAAAGGGAAGCAGATTTTGCCTATTTCAGACAAGACGCCCTGGCAGGTCCAAAGAAGTAGTGTATGCCATGAGCATAGAGAAACTTGAACAGGCAAGAGACCGGCAGGTCTACCCAAGGCAAAGTGGGCAGCTTGGCCAGCCTTCAGATACAGGGTTTTGAAGTGCTAGAGAACGCCTGTCTGGGAGATTTACCCTTTGAAAGAACTTTGTAAGAATCCAAAGTGGTAAAGAAAACCCTTGAGAGAACGTATAATCCTCCAAAAGGAGGAAACCTTCGTTGTGGATTAGAGTGGAGGGTCAAGAGGCAATATACAGCGGCTCTTGAACTGCAAAGAGGAGGCTCCCCATCATGCAAAAAAACCCATTAGGGCTCTGTTTGGCATCTAGGTTCAGTTCTGGATTGGATACCTCTGTGTATTTATTCTTGCGCCATTGAGATAAAGCGTTAGGGGGGGGGGGGATCCAGACCTGTCCCTTCTACATGGTCTGTCACAAAGAAGGACTTACCTGGAGACTCAGTGGGAAGTCTCCTGGGAGGGACTTTGTCAGCTAGATGACCGAGGATCGCAATCATGCGACCTGTGCAAAGTGCATAGGGGGTTAATCTGTGGCAAACGTCGGGCCACGGATGGCATTTTTAGAGCCCGACAGGCAGGGCAGAGGTGTCAAGACTGACCCACAAAAGGAATAAGTGGTGCAACTAGGGACCCCCCCCAAAAAAAAAAAAGGATGACTACCAAAACCGGGCAAAACAGACGCCTCAAAGTAGCGGTCAAATACGCCACAGCAAAAAAGTAAACTATAAAAGGGAGTAACGTGACTGCGAGATGCTCGCAACAACTGCATAGCCATGTCAATAGCAGTGACTAGCTTAACCCCTATCTGCACGAGTAACTGTACCTCCTCGTGTGGGAAGTAACCTCCCTCAATGACGTTACTGAGTTTTTCCCGGTGCACACTGTCGGCGACAGTGTGTACCAGGAAGTCAGCTGTCTCCTACAGCTGATACTCCACTCTTGCCGGCCAGCAGTGCTTTGCCGCTGATTTCGGCAAATTGACCCCTTAAATTCGGCGATCGGTTGCAATCGCCAAATTTTAGGGGTTTCTAGCATATCGGCAGACCCCGGTCCGAAATCACGGGGTTTGCCGATAGTTAGTATGGCAAACCTTCGGCTGGTCCGGATAGGCTCCCTGTCAGAGTGACAGGAAGTCACTGTGTCGTTCCTGATGACAGCGGAAACTCCAGTGTTGCCGATCAGCGGCTCATCGCCGCTGATTTCGGCAATTAACCCGTTACATGTGGGGCTCGATTGCGATCTCTGCATGTAGGGGGTTTGTAGCACATCAGCAGCCCCCATGCAATTGTGGGGGCTGCTGATGCTTGTGATGGCATGCAGAGGCCAGGCAACGGCCTCCGGGTCTGCCATGTATGAAAGCCTAGGAGGATCAGCCTGGCTGATTCTCGTAGACTAACTTTGGGGCTGGGTTCACACGACCATGTTACGTCCGTAATGTACGGAACGTATTTCGGCCGGAAGACCCGGACCGAACACAGTGCAGGGAGCCAGGCTCCTAGCATCATAGTGATGTACGATGCTAGGAGTCCCTGCCTCGCTGCAGGACAACTGTCCCATACTGTAATCATGATTACAGTACGGGACAGTAGTTCCACGCAGAGGCAGGGACTCCTAGCTTCGTACATCACTATGATGCGAGGAGCCCGGCCCCCTGCAGTGTGTTCGGTCCGGGTCTTCCGGCCGAAATACGTTCCGTACATTACGGACGTAACATGGTCGTGTGAACCCAGCCTCAGAGTGACTGTGACGTCACACTGACAGTTGGAATACGTTACACTACCTAGGTAGTGTAATGTATTCTAGCAGCGATCAAAGCCGCAGGTCAAAAAAATAACGTGTAAAAAGTAAAAAAAAGTTAATAAATAAGTTTTATAAAATTGTAAAAATACGTTTTTGTTCTCCTATAATAAGTCATTTATTATAGGGAAAAATGAAAACGTTAAAAAGTACACATATTTGGTATCACCGTGTTCGTAACGACCCAAACTATGAAACCATGTTAAGTTTTCCGCATGGTGAACGCAGCTAACAAAATAAACAGAAAACTGTCAGCATCGCTATTTTTTGGTCACCACCCCTCCCAAGATATAGAATAAAAAGTGATCAAAAAGTCGCATTTACCCCAAAATAGTACCAATAAAAACTACAACCCGTCCCGCAACAAACAAGACCTCCCACAGCTTTTTTGACGAAAAAATAAAAAAGATAAGTCTCAGAATAGCGTCTCAGAAAATAAATTTTATAGAAACGTAATGTTATTGTGCAAACGCTGCAAAACGTAAAAAAAAAAAGCTATACACATATGGTATCGGCGTAATCGTACCAACCGGCAGAATAAAGTAAAACTTAATTTATTGCGCACGGTGAACGCTGTAAGAAAAAGAATTTAAAGCGCCAAAAATCACTGTTTTTTAGTCACCTTCGCTCTAAAAAAGATCCTGTGGGGTCAAAATGCTCACTATACCCCTAAAAAAAAAAAATCCTTGAGGGGTGTAGTTTCCAAAATAGGGTCACTTTTGGGGGGTTTCCACTGTTTTGGTCCCTCCGGGGCGTTGCAAACCCGACATGGCACTGAAAACCAATCCAGGAAAATCTGCGCTCCGAAATCCTTCCCTCCTGAGCCCTGCTGTGGGTCCAAACATCAGTTTATGACCACATATGGGGTATTGCCGTAATCGGGAGAAATTGCTTTACAAATGTTGGGGTGCTTTTTCTCCTTTATTCCCTGTAAAAATCAAAAAATTCTATGTTTCCACAGAAAAATAGGTGATTTTCATCTTCACAGACTAATTCCACTAAATTCTGCAAAAAAAACTGTGGGGTCAAAATGCTAACTATACCCCTAGAAAAATGCCTTGAGGGGTGTAGCTTCCAAAATTGAGTCACTTTTGGGGGGTTTCGACTGTTTAGGTACCACAAGACCTCTTCAAACCGGACATGGTGCCTAAAATATATTCCTAAAAAAAGGAGGCCCCAAAGTCCACTAGGTGTTCCTTTTGTTTCTGAGGCCCGTGTTTCAGTCCATTAGGACACTACGGCCACATGTGGGATATTTCTAAAATCTGCAGAATCTGGGCAATAAATATTGAGTTGCGTTTCTCTGGTAAAACCTTCTGTGTTACAGATTTTTTTTTTTTTTTTTTTATTCCAAATGAATTTCGGCAAAAGAAATTTGTAAATTTCACCTCTACTTTGCCTTAATTCCTGTGAAACGCCTAAAGGGTTAAAATACTTTCTGAATGTGGTTTTGAATACCTTGATGGGTGCAGTTTTCAAAATTTGTGATTTATGGGGACTTTCTAATATAGAAGGCCCTCAAAGCCACTTCAGAACTGAACTGGTCCCTGAAAAAGTGGCCTATTTAAATTTTCTGGAAAATATGAGAAATTGCTGCTAAAGTTCTAAGCCTTGTAATGTCCTAGAAAAATAAAAGTGAAAAAAAAATGATAACACATAAAGTAGACATATGGGGGATGTTAACTAGTAACTATTTTGTGTGGTATTACGGTCTGTTTTACAAGTAAATACATTTACAAAAATGCTAATTTTTGCTAAAATTTGAAGTTTTTCACAAATAAACATTGAATTTTTCACTAACATAAAGTACAATATGTCACGAGAAAACAATCTCAGAATGGCTTGTATAGGTAAAAGCATTCCGTAGTTATTACCGCATAAAGTGACACGTCAGATTTGAAAAAATCATCTGTGTCCACAAGGCCAAAACAGGCTGGGTCCTGAAGGGGTTAAGCGGTAAACAGCATAACAATTACTTTACCTACACTCGGGATACAAACATGAAAGGCCCTGCACATGCTCAGTTCCTGTCAGAATCTGAATCCAGAAATTTGTGACCCAGGCTGTAGCGCTTCTCATTGAACTTTTAAAATGAAAGGTGGAATCTGGTTAGTTGCTACGGGCGACAGCTCCACTTTTCCTTTACACTAGTTTGGATAATTACAACCGAGTCCCAGGCAGTAGCTCTTTTCATTGAGCTGTTGAGGATGCTGGACAGATTCACTACTCCACATACAAAAGGGGAACGTTTGGCTACCTGATGCGCACAATGACAAAGTAGCCACGTCAGTTACAGGATATGCATCTCATAATTACTTGTAATGTAGGTGTCTGGTGCTCGGAATATCTGCGCAGGCAGGTCTGAGACAGGGTACTGCATAGAACTACTCCGCCTATGGATGGGGGGGTAATAAGGCTGCCAGGTGCCTGCAATAACCACTGCGAAGCAATGTACCACTAGGCTCAATGCAATTAAAAAACAAACACACAACAGGTTAGAACTACGGTTATGCTGCAGAATGATCTGAACCAGTTTCTTTGGAGTGCAGATTAGTAATCACAAAACCAGGGATGTGGAGACAGGTCTGCAGCACTCAAGTAAAAGCGGATTGTGACAAACAATGCAGATACTAAAATTGGTGATGGGGAGTCACCCCCATGCTCCCTGAAACCAGCTCCCGCAGTAGAAAAAAAAAAAGAGGGATAGAGGGGCAGTGCAGGCCTAGGAGGAACTAGAGGATAGAGATTGCGGCCTACCTAGGATGCAATGAACCAGGGCCTGTACCGGATGCTGCGGCCGGCCCGCTTCTAAATTGAGGAGTGGGGGTAGAGAGCGGATGAGTAGGCAGCAGTGAAGCCACTGCCTAAATTTGGATAGGGCAGCCGGGATGGCAGGGTGTGGTCTTGCAGACCTCAAGAAGCCAGGGCCTCTATATCTGGCAGTGGCCGGGTCACATGGTGCAAAGAGCCACGCTACGCAACCACAGCAGAGCGGGTCTGGCCAGGGATTATAAGTGAGCTGACAGAGGATTGGAGCTGTGGGTGAGAAAAAAAAAAAAAAGCCACGCTCAGGAGGCCAAGGCCTGATTACAGTGAAAGGCCGTCAGGTGGGAATCCCACCCTCCAACGGCCTAGGAAGGCCCGGTACCTGGGGATAAAATAGCTATGGAGGGGGATTAAAGCCAATCGTGAAGTGTGCTGCAACATGTGTGAAAATAGAGGCTGGCGAAAAAAAAAAAGCCAGTGCGGGCTGGAGCCTGGGAATCCGAATTATCGGTAATAGCATCCTGGCAGCAGATGGAGAATCGCAGAAATACACAGGCCGGACGAAAGAGGTTGTCCTCATGCTAGCATCAGATATTTGGTAGGCGTAAGAAGTGGTTGAGGAAGAGGGGGTGGGTTTGTTGGAGGGAATACTTACCTAGTATTAGGGCTGGGCAATTAACGTAAAAATAACCTTTTTTCTATTTTGTCCCCCGCTTTAAACTGTATCTGCATCTTCAGGATGCAGATACAGTTGAATCGAATGGTAGAGCAGGGGGCCGTAAGGTACCTGCTCTACCATTCACTACGTATCGCCGGATGCGAGGCAGTGACATTATCACCCCTGTCTGCCGCACAGACTGTAGGAGCAGAGGTATCTCCTCCACTCATTGTTGGAACGGGGTTAGGGGCGTATGTATATTAATTTTATTAGGCGCTACGGGGGCATTATACTGTGTGGGGAGCACTATGGGGGCAGTGTCAGGGGATATATTATATACAGTAGTATACAGCAGGCTTAGGGGATAAATAATAATTCAATGGTGTAGCATGCAAATAGGGGGCTTGGCATGCAATCGTTCATTAATCAAGTTAACATGTTCAATTAATCGTGATTTCGGTCACCCATCGCCCTGCCTTACCTAGTATACTCACATCAAGCAGGGAATAATTGTTCCTAGGTCTTCTCAGGTCCCCGCACGATCACACCTTCAGCATAACTCCCCTTGGTGAGTGAGAGGAAGACACGTTGGGTGACCTTATTGTTTGTCGGGTCACAGGGTATTTAGCGGTTCTCTGTGCCTCCTGGATGTAGGGCAGGCAACACTTGGGTTAAATGGGGGAACAGGGAGATCTAGTCAACCCTGTATTCCCAGAATAAAAAGGCAAAAAAAGAAAAATTAAGATAGATGGACCTGCCTCTTAAGGACACGAAGCTAAAAACCTGATTAGCTCAGTATTTGCAGGAGGCTAAGTTCACACTAGCATTGTCTCCCGTTTAGGTCTCTCCGTCAGAGGAAAAGATGACCGAAAATCCAAACGGAAAGCATTGCTTCCGTTTGCATTACCATGGATTTCAATGGCAATTCTTTTGTTTCAGTCATTTAACTACATTTGTAAAATGAAACCGTGCACCCAATCACAATTCAATTTTTTTTATTTTATGGTTGTTTTTAATCAAATAAGAAAAAAAAGTTGGCTTATAAAAAACTGAAGTGAAAATACATTTATCACAGCATTTACATCTTTTAAACATTTTAGTTGGCATATCAAAAGAGTAGGATGCTGGAACTGTACAATGGGATAGGGATTATTAGCAACATTTGCAAGTATGTTAAAGTGAATCTGATTTTGAACTTCTCCCCCCTCCCCATCTCTTTTCATAGTCATTAAAAAGGAGTATTGATTGATACATTTGGCTTTGACTCCTTTGCCGAAATTGCGTCTGGCAGGACAGCAAACAGGGGAGCGCTCTGTTTCTCTGACAAGTACAAAAAAGGTAAAGCCAATTTTTATTTTATACTTTGCAATTTGGCCCACTTCTTCGTCTTCCGATCTGATAGCGACAATTCTAGCATTAAAGAAATGCTAAAAAAAATAATGAAAATTAAAATGGAAAAAAAAGAAAAGAAAAAAAAACACCCTGTACAGTCTGGAGACCATGGCATTATATAGTTTGGAAATACATTGCATTATCTGCTGTAACAGTAAGAATTGTAATGCGGCGGGGCGCTGTACAGCACAAGGCAACTTCTCTTTGGGAGCAGAGTACATCAATTGCAAATTATTTTGTTTTAGCATGTTTATTTTAGGAAGATTTTTCTTTACGGCTGCGGGGAGAATCTGCTCCATTTGAGGTTACTGTTCCGTTGACTCCATTCTCTGAAGAAATAAAAAATAGGTGGGAGAAAATGTTCAACATTTACAATAAATCTAACGATTCAAAGAAATCATTATCCAAAAGTCTAAATGAAATGTCATAAAAGGGTCATTGACCGTTATCAGAGCAGGTATCCCCCATTTTTTTTTATTTTTTTTTTATAAAAACGTGGTCCCGATCCCTGGTTTTACTGAAGATTTGGCTATATGTCTCAGGTGAAATTAAAGTGTAGCTAAATGTTTGACAAACTTCTGACATGTCATAGTGACATGTCAGAAGTTCAGATTAGTGGGGGTCCGAGCACTGAGACACCCACCAATCGCTGGAACGAAGCAGCACTCGTGTGAGCGCTCAGCCGCTTCGTGTCGGTTTGGCTTTTACCAGAAAGTTGATGTATCAGAGTACAGGCTCGTAGACTTTCTATTGAGTCCGTACACCGATAAATTTATTTCCGGAAAAAGCCGAACAGACACAAAGCGGCTGAGCGCTCACAGGAGTGCTTCAGCTGCTTCGTTCTAGCGATTGGTGGGGGTCTCAGTGCTCGGACCCCCACTAATCTGAACTTCTGACATGTCACTATGACATGTCAGAAGCTTGTCAAACGTTTAGCTACACTTTAAAGAGGCTCTGTCACCACATAAGTGCCCTATCTCCTACATAAGGAGATCGGCGCTATAATGTAGGTGACAGCAGTGCTTTTTATTTAAAAAAAAGATCTATTTTTACCACTTTATCAGCGTTTTTAGATTTATGCTAATGAGTTGCTTAATGCCCAAGTGGGCGTGTTTTCACTTTAGACCAAGTGGGCATTGTACAGAGGAGTGTATGACGCTGACCAATCAGCATCATACACTCCTCTCCATTCATTTACACAGCGCATAGGGATCCTGTTAGATCAGTATTGTTAATGTGTAAGTATAAGACAGCACATACTGAAGTGTTTAGAAAGTGAATAGACATTCCACGGGATGTCTATTCACAATCTCTGCACTTCGTTACTCTGTCTGTGGTAGTTACAGCAGAGGACGCGTAATCTCGCGAGATTACGCAGTAAATGACCGGTTACAACGAGATCACGCTTCCTCTGCTGTAACTACCACAGACAGAGTAACGAAGTGCAGAGATTGTGAATAGACATCCCGTGGAATGTCTATTCACTGTCTAAACACTTCAGTATTGTTAATGTGTTAGTATAAGACAGCACATAAGGATCTAGCAGGATCCCTATGCGCTGTGTAAATGAATGGAGAGGAGTGCATGATGCTGATTGGTCAGCGTCATACACTCCTCTGTACAACGCCCACTTGGTCTAAAGTGAAAGTACGCCCACTTGGGCATTAAGCAACTCATTAGCATAAATCTAAAAACGCTAATAAGGTGGTAAAAATTGATCGTTTTTTTTAAATAAAAAGCATTACTGTCACCTACATTACAGCGCCGATCTCCTTATGTAGGAGACAGGGCACTTATATTGTGGTGAGAGAGTCTCTTTAAGTGTCTGTAGCTTCCAAACGCTCTCAACTACACAACTCACATCCACTTCAGTGACCATGTAAATGCGGTTACTTCTCAATTTTAAATCACTTTATGACTTGTCAGATATTGTGTAAGTGCTGATGTGGAAAACCCTTTAAAGTAAAAGGTCACCCAAACAATTACACAGTTTACATTATCTAATGCTAAAGTAGTGCAAACAAACTAAAATTTAGCATTTCAGTTTAGTGTAGGTTAAAGTTCCCTACGAAACAAAACATTAAAGAAACCAAGAGCCTCGCTGACTAAACATTTCCAGTGGCTCCGTTCAAGAAATCTACTCCTGGTCCCACCAGCACAAGGAAGGCTTAATGTGCCGCTCCTCACACACAATGACACTTGTGCATGACACTTCCCCCGAGGCTTGCCACAAGCACTGATAAGAGCTGGGACATCGACATGCAGAAGGAGAAAGACATGTGGATCTCCTTAAAGGAACAGTGTCTCCAACATTTTTTTTTTTATATCAGTTTTATGTTAGGGCTTTATTAAAAACGTTTGTATTAATTTGTGTGTTACTTTTTTCTATTTTTACACTTTTTTTTCCCTATGGGGGCTGCCATTTTTTTTTCCATTTCTGTATGTGTCGATTAACGACACATACAGACATGGAATACGGCAGCTCCAGTCCCATAGGGACTGCGAACGGGGCCCGTTCCATCCACTATGGTGTACGCCGTGTGTATGGGAACGGCGCATGCGCCGCTCCCACACAGTCAGATTTGAAATGCGCGCCGTCCGGCGCCATTTTCCTGTGGACCGGAAGTCGCGGCCGGGCAGTAAGATTACTACTTCCGATCGCGGCTTCCGGACTTGTGCACATGGAGCAGCGGCAGCAGACGGAGCGGACGGACCGGAGGGAGCGGCGGCGACTGGAGCAGGTAAGTTATTTCTATGTATGTTCGTGTTTTACTGTGTGTTTACTACTGTATGTAAACCTACTACACTGTGTGTTAGCTCAAAAAATGGCGACACACAGTGTAGGAGGTTAGACCGTTCAAACCCCTCGTTTCTCCCGGCACTAGCCAGGATAAAGGAGGGGGGTGATTCTGAGCGCTCACTAGAGCGAGGGATTTTTTCCCAATTTTACAGCATAAAGCAATGTGGTTGCTTTACCACATGCTATGCTGCAATTTTGGGAATTGCTCCATCTAGTGACCAGTGCTGGGAAATATTATAAATTGAATCCAATTTATAATATTTCCTGACTCGTGAAAAAAATAAAAAAAAATTAGAACAATGTTTAATCACCTACACACTAATTGTTTAACTAAAAAAAAAACAAACATGTTTTGCTGGCAACACATTTCCTTTAAAAGACAACCAAGGTGTGGGAAGGAAAGTCAGTGGTATATGCCCTATTCTTAGCCTGGGATCCCACATAGCGTAAATGCTGAGGAAATTCCGCAGCATTTATAGAATCAGCAAAGTGGATGAGATTTGAAACTGTATGCACATGCTACAGAAAAAAAAAAAATCTGCGAAAACGTTAAATTGACCAGGTAGATTTTAATTCCGGCACATGTCAATTTGTGCTGTGGTACGGTTGCGCTTTCCCCATTGCATTCAATGGGAGATAAAACCTGCCACACATAGCATATGTTGTGGTTTTTTCTGACAGAAATGCTGAAACAAAATCGTAAATCTGAAAAAACAAACTGTCATAGCAATGTGTTCATCTGTTCTGAGTACAGCCCTGCCTCCTGGGATAGTGTCATCCTATGTGACTGCAGGGACGTCCCAGAAGGCCGGGTTACACAGAAAACAGAGGAATGCTTTGTTTTGACAACTAGTACGGCTTTCCACAGCGGAGATTCCACCCAGAAATCGGCATTACAATTTGGTACGGTTTTCCGGGCGGAATTCCCTGCGGTTTCTAGGTCAAAACGCGCTGCGTACTTTTACGCAGCGTATCGGATCTGTGGGAAACCAGCCTTATTGTTCTGCTTTTCTCTGTCAAGAGTGGAAGGGTTGTGGTAAACTTGAACCTATGGTCTAAAAGCTCAGTCTCAAAGGAAGATATGACAAAACATTTAAGGCGCTCACCTTTTTCCTTCCGTGAGGATTTGCCTTTAGAAGCAACAGGTTTCCTCTTTTGAGAAGGCTGTGGAGATGAATGTTCTCTCCATCGTCGCAGCTGGAAATTAATGAACTTCCACATCATAAATGCCTGAGCTATGCAAATCGATGCCAACACACTGATTCTGGAAGCAAAAAAGGTGGCAGCATAAGAAGGAGAATTCGAACACTCTTCAGAAGTTCAGTTCACAAGCTTGTATGCTTCTTACAATTATTGAATATCACTGCTATTGGCTTTTATCTAGACAAGTGTTCTTTCAGGAACGGCTGATCGCTTACAATAGGAACATGTTGAAACACGGAAAAAAAATATTGCTTTAGAGCCAGAGGTAGGTGTGCGTGCGCTTCTCTATAAGTTTAGACTGCGGTCAGATGAACTTCTATCTTCCACAACTTTACCATGAATAGGCATGCTCAGATCGGCAAAGCCAAAATGTTTATTGGCAAGGGGAGATTGGGGATAGCTAGCATAGTTTATCTCCTGGGGAACAGAAGATTGGACATGTAAGTGTTATGCACACAATGCTTATTGGTAGACAACGAAGCTGCCACAATTAGACTATTGGTATATTCCGTCAAAATTACAACACGTTATTATTGGTGTGGAATCTTATTGCAAACAAAGCCAAAGAGGTGTGCGAATATTAAAAGGCAGATATTCAAATGGCCACTATACGAAGAAATTGTCTTACATGTAAAGCTACTAAATATATCCAATATATTAGAGAAAACGCTGGAATAGTCACAGCAGGCTTCCTTTTAACCAGATTGAACATCCCTTTGACCAGGTTCGGGGATGTATTTTATACTGATGACCTATCCACAGGATAGGTCATCAGTATATGATCGGTGGGGGTCCAACACCCAGACCCCACACCGATCAGCAGCCTCCAGGTGCCGGAAAGTGTACAGTGGTCAGTGCCGGAAGCAGAAGACTCCAATCAAAGTATAGCAGCCGTGATGCAGTACAGCTACAATTCAATTGACTAGGAGCAGAGCTAAAGTAACCCAGCGCAGCCATAATACAGTGGGTGGAGCCTTCTGCTCTGTAATCGCTGCAACAACAGCTGATCGGTGAGGGGTCTGGGTGTCGGAACCCCACCGATCATATACTGATGACCAATCCTGTGGATAGGTTATCGGTATAAAAAAAAACAATAGGCCCCAAACTGAACAAACCTTTAATACTAGTCTCTTCTCCAATAATAAAGTAATGTCTCTTACTGCATTTGGTTCAGAGTCCAATTCAAGCACATAGATTTACCTTATTGCCAGAATGTTGAAATTTCCAGAACTTATGTCCAAAACCTGATTCTCTGCTCGAGCAAGTCCAAATCCAACAGTGAGAACTGAGAGGATAAGAGTGAGGAGACGGCCCAAGACAAACAGGATAGCCCATACAGTAAACCTGTCAAGATGAACAAATGGTTACTTTTATTGTCCTTAAAAATATAATTGCCATATTTAAAAAACAACTAATAATTCTCACTTGTGTAAGTGAAAGTAGAATCACATATGGACAAACATGGTTAAAATTGTATTTATATTTGTCAAAACAGTTTTATCAAATCCTAAATGAAACTAAAGCATCAAAGCTTCATTTAACGTATGAATTTATACTGAAGATAATGTCGCTAGCTCCCAGAAAATAGGCAAGCAACATTGTAGAGACATCTTGGGTCCCCTACGCTCATAGATGTTAATAATTTAGATTTCTATGGAAAGCAAATTTAGCTAATTTTTTAATCCTGCAAACTTGAGACAAATATTTTGAGAGTTGTTCTGGACCATGCACATTGCCTTTTCCTCTGCATTTAGACTGTGAAAATTCCAGACCATCAGTGTAAAATTGGCTTTACATTTTGTAGATACTAATCAGATAGGAAAACGGGAGAAATAGGTACTGGATTAAAGAATTTTACCCGGACAGATATGCGCCCATAATGAGCGGCAATAATTACATGGGCCAATTAACAATCTTGAATACGATCGTTTGGTCCCAATACAGTTTACATAATGTTGCTTGTTCGTCGGCTGATCGCCGCCCTGTTTGCCCTGGACAATGATCGGGAACGAGTGTTTATACGAACGCTCGTTTGCCCAATCATTGGTCCGTGTAAATGGGCCTTAAGTGTTTTAGGTTATGGTGGACAATGTAGGAAGCTATGGGAATTATGGGGGCACATTATGAAGTTCTAGTACAACACCATTTAGACAATTTATGCAATTACCACAGCTCATGAACGGTCAAACAGAAGGAAACATTAGGAGGGACTAATCTGCAGCTCTATTAATATTCAGTGCAATGCAGAAAACGACTTACCCTTTCTGGTATTTTTCATTGCTGAAGTAAAAAAGGCGGGAAATGTGGAAAAGAAACTCTACAAAGTAATGGAGAACCAGAAGAACCAGACCAAGATGATTGAGGCTGCAATATAATTAAAAACAGAAAGACCATTAATTCAACTTTACGACGGCCTCAAATGGACTATACATGGACTATATTTTTACTTTTCAACTTGAAAAAAAACCTTTATATTAGTTAGAATGGTTATAGGATACAGGTTTATATGCTGGATGTATTTTTCTTCCAAGATGCTAATGCTCCTCTGGCCACCAAATCTGCCAAAGGGACACTCAATTCTTTTATCGTGGCACGTGTTTCAAAAGTACACTTGGTTAAAGGTAGGGCAGGTCATCCTCTTACCGGGCACTTCGTTTGTAAACCATCCCGACTGCCGTCATGTCACGTTACCGCACAGCCACTGGCAGATTCCAACAGCATCTGTTGTGTGGACTGGAAGTCTCTCACTATGAATTCCTATGACACGCTTAATGTGAGTATTGGAGAATCAGGTCAGTTTTCACAGACCTGTTTCACCCGCTAAAGTGGATGGTTCCGTGAAAACTATAGGGTGCCACTCAGATGCCGTTAAAAACAGCCTGAGTGGCACATCGGTCGTGTGCAACTGGCATCAGAGCAGAGAGCTTTAATAATTAGGTGTGGAGAGGAGCGATTAGAAGGGGGGGGGGACCAATGCTTCCCTGCTGTACGTTTTCAGAGATTAATAAAATATATCAACTTTTAGTCACAACCACGTGTGAGCTTTCAATACAGGTTCAAACTTACTTTAGGACATAAGCGCCGATAATATGGAAGAGGTACAGTCCAATGTAAACCAGCTGGCGAGGAATATCTTCCTGAAAGACAAATGTTCAACCATGAGCTTTTTTTCCCCATCCCCAACACCTCGACGATTAATATCTTTACATCTGTGCACAAAACATAACATCTGTGCCATGTATTAACCCCTTAATGACCAGCCTATTTTAGACCTTAATGACCAAGCCATTTTTTACGTTTTTCCATCGTCTCATTCAAAGAGCTATAACCTTTTTATTTTTGCGTCGACCTAGCTGTATAAGGTCTTGTTTCTTGCGGGACAAGTTGTAATTTTTAATAGCATAATTTTGGGGTACATAGTATTTATTGATTAACTTTTATTAACTTTTGGGGGGGGGGGGGAAATAGAAAAAAAACCAGCAATTTCGCCACACTTTTTTGCGTCCAAAATTTACTCCGTTTGGTATGAATAACACAATAACTTTATTCAGTGGGTTGTTGCGATTGCAACAATACCACATTTGTATAGTTTTTGTATGTTTTACTACTTTTACACAGTAAAAACGCTTTTTTTTCAAAATTATTGGTTTTTGTGTCTCCATATTTGAAGAGCCGTAACGTTTTAATTTTTTCACCGATGCAATTGTATGAGGGCTTTTTTTTGCGGGATGACTTGTAGTTTTTATCGGTACCATTTTGGAGTACATGCGACTTTTTGATCACTTTTTATCACATTTTGTTTAAGGCTGGATTCACAGAAAACAGCAATTTTTGCATGGTTATTTACGACGTTCACAGTGCGGGTTAAATTATGTAATAAGTTTATAGTCGGGGTCGTTACGGACGCGGCGATACCAAATATGTGTAACTTTTTTTACTTTGTTAATAATAAAGCAGTTTGTAAGGGGGAAGTGTGGGTTTTCCATTTTTTTTCACTTTTTATTAAACTTTTTTACTAGTCCCACTAGGGGACTTCAATATGCGATTATCCGATCGCATTTATAATACACTGCAATACTTCTGTATTGCAGTGTATTATGCCTGTCCTGCGGCATGATCTAGCAGGCATACACTACAGGCAGACCTGGGGGCCTTTATTAGGCCCCCGGCTGCCATGGGGGAGACAGACACTCGACGATCTTATCGCCGGGTGTCAGGGGGGATGAGAGGGAGCTCCCTCCCTCTCTCCAAAACCACTCAGATGCGGTGCACGCTATTGAGCACCGCATCTGAAGGGTTAAACGGGTGAGATCGATACTAATATCGATCTCACCGGGCAGAGCAGTGACGCTCCCAGCCCTCAGCTGCCTCTAGCAGCTGAGAGCAGGGAGATTTGACAGCTCCCTGCTCTGTTTACTTATTCCAACGCAGCGCCGTAAAAAGTCTATTGCATCGGAATAAGGCCCGTTAGTGACCGACGTAGAAACACGATGGGCCGGTCACTAACGGGTTAAACACACAGACGCATCCAATACAATAAAACATTTACCTTTTTAGTTTTCTGGAAATAAAGTTCTGGAAAGGCATGAAACCAATAAGCCAACTGAGAAATGTAAAAAAACTTCATCTGGAATCTGAGGGAAAAAAAAATAGAACTCACTTTGCAATAAAAGGTATTGTATCCAACCATTTTCTTAGCTTACTATTCAGCAGGGAATGTTTGAGCCACACACAAATAACGGGCAATCTCAGGAGCACGCGCACACTGTGCTTCTCGTCGTGATTTAATATCGTTCACACAATATTGTAAAAATTTTATATATTTAATTTGACTGGCCGTTATGTAATAGAAAATTTACTCTGCAGTGGCCGCTGAAGGGGAACTGTAAAAGCGAACAAGAACTTCCCCTAGTGACAACAGCTCATAGTTGGGTGGCGTCTTCATGAGATAACCGCGTTAAATATTTGGGAATTGCACAAATAGAAATTGCCCAACATACTGCCAATAGTGGCACAATTCAACCAAACTACATTCACTACGAAGTCCTGCCGCAGTTTGCTTTATGCCAGCCTGTGTCTGCTGTAGCGATGTCACAATACCAGAATTTGGACTTCGATACCGATACTTTGTGTAGTGTGATTCGATACCAAAACGATACTTTGCCAACAATTATATATATATATATATATATATATATATATAAAGTTCTTCCATTTTCTGATGTGAGGCATGTGGTGTGATGAATCTTGAACCTCCATGTGCCTCTCAATAATTAACGCTATCATGTTTCTCAGTCATAATGGACAACATTGGGTTAGTTTGAGGTACATGATGGGATTAATTACTATTAATGTGAGGTACATGGAGGTATTAAATTAATAACACCTCGTGCCTCACATTAATAAGTGAAAGAAAGCAGTTTATTTTTTTGCAGCGCACATATCATAAATGACACTAAATTTGTTGTGCAGATAACGGTCCTAACGATACCGAATGTGTGTCTACTTTATGTATTGAGACTTTTATTTGAATGTTTATTGTAAAAAATTTGTATTTTTTAAAATTTTATTTAACATCACTTGAATTTATTTATTTTTTTACTTTTTTTATTTTTAAAATTTAATGTACTGGCATATATTTATACACCAGAACATTAGCCTGTGTATGGAAAGTACACAGGCAGTTGTTAGGACATACCCAAGTAGCCCTAACAGGAAATCTGGTCAGACAGCCCTGGGGTCCCTTTTTGGACCTAGAGAGGTCTGCCCATATATGGTATGTCCCTCAATTGCGTCACACGGATTCCCTGTGACGCAATCAAAGGGGCATCCCCCTTCTGATTTTACTCTTGAATTCTGCGGTCAGCTTTGATTGCAGCATTCAAGGGAATAGCGGCAGAGATGAGGTTTCTCTGATCTCTGCCGTTAGAGCCGGGTTACAGCTGTGTAATACAGCCACTACCCCGCTCCTGACAACAAGTGTGCGTGCGTGGTCAGCATGAGGTGATGCAACCAGCGCCGGCACTGAAGACAGAACATGGGGGTGTTTTGCAGCGCACCCGCCAGCGCTAATTAGTGCAGCGCCGGCTTTATCACATCATCCTGACGACACACACTTGTCAGAAGCGGGGCAATGACTATTACACAGCCGCAGCCCCACTCTGACTACACTAACGTGTTACAATACTAAGCTGTGCGGCCGCACAGCTTAGTAACATACATGAATTAACGGTATTGAACCATTTGAGGGTGAACGGCATCCAAATAGTATCGATATTTGGATGCATCATGTGACCCTAGTCTGCTGCACCAGAGAGAGTATATCCTAACTCAAAGCAAGTGATAAAGTTTATTAGGGAATTGAGAGATAGATAGCTATCTAACCATCCATCTCAATTCCCTAATAAACTTTGTTTATCACTCACTTTGAGTCTGAATATGAAATGAAACTAATTAATATCACCCAGGGCAAAATGGGAGCGAGTGCAAGTCCAAAAAATGGAGGCCGTCATTAACCCCACATACATGCAATACATTAATGATTTTAATTAATTTAATGCTGGTTCCTATCATCCCCAGATATATGTAGGCTTAGTCCAAGTTCTGGGTGTATGTGCAGCGTAGGTTCCCACCTCAGAGGTTGCCTTGTTGTGGCAGGTGGGCTCACACAATTTGATCAAAATGTGCGCTAAGAACCTCCCTACTGTAAGTAGATTTAGCAGTAATGCATATTTAGTGGCTTAGGTGGCATAGTGTTTGCAGTGTGCGCGATATATATATATATATATATATATATTGCGGCTGTTGACTGAATAAATCACATACTTTTTGGAACCATCGGAGTGCTGTGGGATTTCTTTCATATATAATATATATATATAAATCTGCAACCTACAGTACTCAGATCAAAGCAGCTCCAAATATCTCTATGCTAAAATTATAGCAGACTCCCCTTTAATGGGGTGATGGATTTTATTAGCCACCACTTATGGTTTTATAGTTTGTTCAGGGAATCTGCAGCGTGGGAATAGTAAAGCCATCTCCCATACTCCCTGGTGCCACCAACAGCAGAAACTTAAAAAGCTCCCGATTACAGGTGGATCGGTAAACAAGTGCAATGCCATTGATGCTCTATTTTCTTGGATACAAGAACAACAAAAAGGCGTGTTGTAAAAAAAAACAAAAAAAAAAAACAAAAAAACACCCAAAAAAAACAAACACATTGACGAAAGATGGTACTCACGGAAAGTAAATGTGGGGGTAACCTTTCCATAAACTTGTTGGATCTGAAAGGTAGTTCTCCTATACAAATGATAAAAACAAAGTCAATCAAATATAAAGCACACCATTTATCAGCCATAAGCCTCTGACAGGTTATTTTTCACTCATTGGTGAATTATGTGGTATTCTTTAACCATTAAAGCTGTATCCAGACAGTCTAATTTGTGGTTGTGCAAGTAGTGATTTTGCTGAAAATAACATTACCGTTTAGAAATGGTTACTATGGAAACACTAATACCACAAATACTGCAGGCTCTTCAGTTCAGTGCGGCGCGATCAACAATACTTTGTTCATGTTAGCTGACTATCTCCGTGCGGCAAATAAAGAAATAACAGGGCATAAGGAATACACAAGTGAGAGACAAAAAAACAAAACACCTGTGTATCTAAACACGTATGGTATGCTGCACAGCCTACGTCTGCAATACAACCAATAAGGATTAGAATAATCTTTTCTAATGGTACAAAAACTAACGATTAACCAAAATTCTTGGAAGAAAAAAAAAAAAGTCATAAATTTTACTGATCGTCAACACAAACGTGACATTGTGATTGACAAGTCAAGACTAATTTACGGAGGTTCTTTGTACCTACTTGTGGATTTTCAGTGGACTATCGGGTGTGATCAAAAACGTTATGACAGCTTAGCATTTCATAAAATGTAAATCTATGGCCAGCATCGTACCATGAAGAGACCAATTATTAGAAACTGTACGACAAACAATGGCAAAAAAAAACTCACAAAGCCTTGAACAACGTGAGTTCCTCACTTATTAGATGAAGACCTATAAAGTTATCAGTAATTATAAATCATCATTATTACTAGCAGTCATTTTAGGGCTGTACATGAATCAATTTCCAACTAGTCAAGTCAAATACTGAATACTCTGACATTGGAGCAGTGTTCAGCAATAAACAAGGGTATTATGAATCCAAACAGGAAACATAATATCTAAAACGGATACTAACTTGTCTAACAACTTATGCTTATCTAATAGTCATTTCAACTTCCTAATTCACTTACCATTAAGTTTTTGTTGTTTTATCCATGCAAAATCTATGTGAAGTTACTGCCACTAGGTGTCTCCCTTCCTGTAATCTGCTGTCCTCCCCCTGTTGTCAAGCAAAATCAGTCCCTAGTTATGGATGGACTGCAGGAAATGGGGTGGTCACTACCATGCCTGCCAATAGACGTCTATGGAGAGAAGGGGGCAGAAGGAGCAGAAGAAGAAAGACAGGCAGTCCATACAAGTCTATGGAGAGTGTAGGGAGGAGCAGGAGGAGGGAGCCCATAGAGAATGACGCAGACAAGTTTATGGAGAGGGGAGCAGGAGCAGAGAGTGAGAAAGCTACACACAGACATGTTGCAGCTTCTGGTAAGTGTTAGGGTATTTACACATCTGGCGGATTTGCCGCAACAGATTTTCTTGCGAAAAATACACAGCATATTACAGCATCAGCAATGTGGAGGAGACTAACAAATCTCATCCACGTGCTGCGGATAAAACACAGAAAAAATAAAAAAGTGCGGAAATTGACTTGGTGTGGATTCTCAAGCTGCAGCGTGTACATTTCTCTTGCAAAAACACAGCGGACTTTCCGCACAGTGAAACTGGCTGAAAATTCCACAGTGCTTACGGTGTGTGTGGATGTGCCGTTTAACGTCTCACCCCAGTGCTGGATTCTCATCTGCACTGCTCATTACTGCTGCTATATACAAGATAGAGATAAGAGAGCAGGATTCTCATCTATGTGTGCAGTGTACAGGAGACATGATAGTAGTAAGGCTCCGCCCACTAGCGCAGAGAAACCGGAGAATCAGCGATAGAGCCTGCAGAGGGGACAACTGCTAAATAATGCAAACCACAAATCCTATAATGTCCAGAAATCGTGTTACTTCTCATGTACACACGACCGCTCATCCTGAAAAGTCACCTAAAAAGTTAGATACACTTTAAGTATACAAAGTTTACTTACTGAGTGAATGATGCTTGCCCCCCAGGCACACGAGAATAAGTAAAAAGCACTCAGCTGCCCAGACTCATTGAACTTGCTGTGTTTGGTCTTGGAAAAATGCATGCGCCTGTTAATTTTCTGAAACAAAATAAATAAAAGAAACAAAAGTTTTAGGTTAAGAGTGACTCAAATGATTAGACATTGTACATGGTTTTCTCAGCAGGTAAATGTCATAATTTTAAGACAAATGTATGACAAAATAGAATGGGAGTGTTTCCGATGATCCATTTTATTTACATGGTGGGGGCTGTGCGCACGTCGTCAACTCTTTAGTTGGGAATGGAGACTCGGGGGGGGGGGGACGGGACCCTGAGGATCACTGTGCTAATTATGTGTATCACCAATTGCTATAGACAAACCAGTAACCCCAAAACTATAGTAATGAACATTGTAGGAAGAGTTACTCCATACAATAAAAACTTGAATATCTACAGTGAAGGAAATAAGTATTTGATCCCTTGCTGATTTTGTAAGTTTGCCCACTGTCAAAGACATGAACAGTCTAGAATTTTTAGGCTAGGTTAATTTTACCAGTGAGAGATAGATTATATAAAAAAAATAAAAAAAAATAACATTGTCAAAATTATATATATTTATTTGCATTGTGCACAGAGAAATAAGTATTTGATCCCTTTGGCAAACAAGACTTAATACTTGGTGGCAAAACCCTTGTTGGCAAGCACAGCAGTCAGATGTTTTTTGTAGTTGATGATGAGGTTTGCACACATGTTAGATGGAATTTTGGCCCACTCCTCTTTGCAGATCATCTGTAAATCATTAAGGTTTCGAGGCTGTCGCTTGGCAACTCGGATCTTCAGCTCCCTCCATAAGTTTTAAGGCTAGGCCACTCCATGACCTTAATGTGCTTCTTTTTGAGCCACTCCTTTGTTGCCTTGGCTGTATGTTTCGGGTAATTGTCGTGCTGGAAGACCCAGCCACGAGCCATTTTTAATGTCCTGGTGGAGGGAAGGAGGTTGTCACTCAGGATTTGACGGTACATGGCTCCATTCATTCTCCCATTGATGCGGTGGAGTAGTCCTGTGCCCTTAGCAGAGAAACACCCCCAAAACATAATGTTTCCACCTCCATGCTTGACAGTGGGGACGGTGTTCTTTGGGTCATAGGCAGCATTTCTCTTCCTCCAAAAAGGGCGAGTTGAGTTAATGCCAAAGAGCTCAATTTTAGTCTCATCTGACCACAGCACCTTCTCCCAATCACTCTCAGAATCATCCAGATGTTCATTTGCAAACTTCAGATGGGCCTGTACATGTGCCTTCTTGAGCAGGGGGACCTTGCGGGCACTGCAGGATTTTAATCCATTACGGCGTAATGTGTTACCAATGGTTTTCTTGGTGACTGTGGTCCCAGCTGCCTTGAGATCATTAACAAGTTCCCCCCGTGTAGTTTTCGGCTGAGCTCTCACCTTCCTCAGGATCAAGGATAACCCACGAGGTGAGATTTTGCATGGAGCCCCAGATCGATGTCGATTGACAGTCATTTTGTATGTCTTCCATTGTCTTGCTATTGCACCAACAGTTGTCTCCTTCTCACCCAGCGTCTTACTTATGGTTTTGTAGCCCATTCCAGCCTTGTGCAGGTCTATGATCTTGTCCCTGACATCCTTAGAATGCTCTTTGGTCTTGCCCATGTTGTAGAGGTTAGTGTCAGACTGATTAATTGAGTCTGTGGACAGGAGTCTTTTATACAGGTGACCATGTAAGACAGCTGTCTTTAATGCGGGCACCAAGTTGATTTGGAGCGTGTAACTGGTCTGGAGGAGGCTGAACTCTTAATGGTTGGTAGGGGATCAAATACTTATTTCTCTGTGCACAATGCAAATAAATATAATTTTGACAATGTGATTTTCTTTTTTTTTTTTATATAATCTATCTCTCACTGGTAAAATTAACCTAGCCTAAAAATTCTAGACTGTTCATGATTTTGACAGTGGGCAAACTTACAAAATCAGCAAGGGATCAAATACTTATTTCCTCCACTGTACGTCTCACCCCTATACACTATGCCCGATTGCTGTTGCCCTTCTGTTTTTACCTCCAGATCTATGGGCAAATATTGCTGGCAGTGCCATAGGAATGAGTGGTGCTGCAATGCACTTTAGAATGGCACAGGGAACCCAGCCAATGCCATCTTTGACAACATGTCAAAAGTTGGCTCCAGTGAAATGGTCAAATAATTATACAGACGTTGGTCTAAGCACAGCATTTACATGCGGAGATATATTTTCTATCATGAAAGCTTGAAATGTTACCAATCTAAGAATACCCAACCCAACTACCCCCAGCAATACAGATTGGAGTCTGGTCATCCCTTACATGCAATGGTCACTAAATGTGTGAAAGTTTTTTAAGTTTTACAAAGAGCGATCATATTCATTAGGATTTACATGTAGCCATTCATAAAGTAGCCATAGACAAAAATGTTATTGTGCCATCAGGACAATGGTCAGGAAATCGCATTTACAAACATTTCCCAGGGTACGAACAATTTTGGCGTTGCACGATAGAAAAGTAAATGCTAAGAACATAAGATTTACCACGGAAGATAAAGAAAAAAAAAATTGATTTTTTTTTCTGATCGACGAGGCAGGTTTACAATGACCAGAGCAGTTTATTGAACAATAAATATAACTTCTCGTCAGCGATTGGAAATCATTCATATGGTTAAAGGTAATCTCTAATGCCCAAGAACATCTTTAGGGTAGGAACACAAGGCAGACACACTGCGGATTTTCCGCAACGGATTTAATTGCCGGAAAACCTGTAGCGTAATACAGTGGTAGCAGCACGGGTGAGATTTGAACAAATCTTAGCCACACGGTGGTGCAGTTTGTTGGGTGAAATTCCCTGTGGCTACCAGGGCGGATATGCGGTGTATTTTCTGCGGCACCACACGACTCATCTTCCCATATAATAGCGCATAACCCCACCCAGCAACAGAGAAATCTTTTCGGACGAAGTAACCCTATAAGAGCATACTCCTTGACGGTGATTTGTACTATATCTCATAAGTGATCAGGTCAAATCAGTCTAAAAAAATAAAATAAATGTTACTTACGTCTAAGACATATTCCTGTATAACCGCATGTAATATTATTGCCACAAGCATGTAGAAGAAAACTGTGGAGACATCTTTAATGCCGTAGTGATACAACGAAACTGGTTCAGTGAGAACACCTGTAAGAGAAGAATAAACCATCCAATCTAATGCATGTGACAGCTAAAATATACCTTAAAAAGCCAAATAGACAATCTTTGCTACATTTTTTTTCCCCTGTAAAACTTTCAATGAAAACCTGTGAAAAGTAAAACGCTAAATAGTGAAAACGCACAGCACTAATTGACATAGGATTGCTATATATAAAAGGTTTATTGGTCATATAGTTTACTAAACACGCAGCATTGTATACATCTAGGATCAAATGGCCATCCCCAAGGATCTATTCAATCTTTTATGTATCCCATAAATACAGAGGAGACGGCGCCCGGGCATCCTGCAGGAAGCCCCCCGTAAACAAGGCTAGTGCCACCTCCAGTCGATGTTCTCAAGAATGCATCCAGGAACCAAACCTTAGTCAAAGCTGGATCAATGTAGCAGTGCCGCTGCAGAATTCTTCAACCCCTATTTATAGGATTCTATAGAACGTCTATAACTAAGCGGAAACTCCTGCATCACACTGTATCCTCAGTGGGTGACTGGTCATACTCCTGTGCGGGTGGGCTGTACAAACACTCAGCCAGCGTCCTGAAATAGTACACACGGCTAGCAAACCGTTTCTATTTTGGAGCTTGTATTTTATTTATTTTTTTATAGATTGTTTGACAGCCCACACCAGATTTATTTAAAGCCTTGTAAAATGTGACCCAACAGGAAGGTGAACAATAAGGCTTCGTTCACATCTGCGTCAGGGCTCCGTTCCGATGGAACGGAGCCGTGACTGACACAAATGGAAACCGTAGGTTTCCATTTCAATCACCATTGATTTCAATGGTGACGGATCTGGGGCCAATGGTTTCTGTTAGTCTCCGTTGTGCAAGGGTTCCGTCGTTTTGACGGAATCAACACCGTAGTCGACTACGTTTGTGTCGGTCAGGGCTCCGTTCTCACGGAAAGCTCAGACGGAACGGAGCCCTAACGTAGATACGAATACAGCCTTAGCTGTATAAAGATACCAACTAACAGTGCCTTCATTATACTGGGGAAGACCAAAAAGACGAAGAATGTCAATAAGTAAAAATGTATTCGTCTGAGAGATGTCTGCATATATTTAAGATGCTGCACAACTCATGATAAATGTCCCTATTGAGTCTTAGAAGTCATAAGCAGCTTCAAGAAATCTCTTTAATTTGTTGGGTATTTATAGTGTCCGTCCAACTTTAAGCTCCCTGCCAGTCTGCCATCGGGCACGGATAGACGTGACTGCACGCCGGGCGGTACAGTTGCCAAGGCAACCATACAGACACCCAGCGAGTATCACAAATGGGTTCTAAGTAGAATAGGACCCATGCACGAAACTAGCTGTGCGTCGTACTGGCGCCTTGGCAACAGTTGGGCTTTTCACACCCAATGTAAGATTGGGAGGGAGAGTAACATTGGAGGGACATTTTAAAGGCCATGTAAACCTTTGAATGGCATTTCTTAATAAAAAGGTCAGTGTGATTGGTGTCTCTTTAGAAATAGTTTTTATTAAAAAGCCTTACTTTTTGGAGATACAGCTGCTCTGTATTCTCTATACAGAGCAGCTGTATCTTGTGCTATGACCTGAATTCGTCAGTCCCGCGGACCAGCCGGGTTCAGCGTCAGCAGGTCCTGCGTGGATCCACCTGTAATCTATCACATCTAAGTTATTTAAGTTAGGAACTTAGATGTGATAGATTACAGGTGGATCATCACTTTCACTGAACCCATCAGTACCGCGGGAATTGGCAATGGATACAGCTGCTCTGTATAGAGAATACAAAGAATCCGTATCTCAAAAACTAAAAATTATTTTTAATAAAGACTTCTTATAAAGTTGCACCAATCACGACTGACCTTTTTATTTATTTTTTTAACATACCAAACAGTGCCTGGACTGGTTATACTATAGTGAGCTCTCTCACACAGGATATAAACAAGAATTTTTCCATTCACTGACAAAGTAAAGATTGTTAAAATTGCGAGGAACTGAAACACATAGGGGACATTTACTGTTAAATGTGCCAGAACCCTGGGTAAAATTGTGGCAAAAAAGTGCAGTAAATAACGTGCGCCAAATTTATTACACGATAGACACTTTTTACAGCTTCCAACAGTTTTGAAAAATGTCAAAAAAGTTGTGGCTGAGAGGAGAGAAAAAAAATGTGTCAAATGAATTAACACTGTGCGACATTTTTATTGATTTTTTGCACAAAATAGTGTAGTACGCCGATCATGAGGTTTTGTTAGGAACAGGAAACCGTTAATAGGTCTATCTAGTTGTACCAAATTTATCATTCCACGTAAGCCATTTTGATACATTTTTAAAAACAATGGGGGCAATTTATTAAGACTGGTGTTTCATACGCCAGTCCAGATAGTAGGAAAAGTTCAAGTAAACTGCAACATATCTATTAAAGAGGCTCTGTCACCAGATTTTGCAGCCCCTATCTGCTATTGCAGCAGATAGGCGCTGCAATGTAGATTACAGTAACGTTTTTATTTTTAAAAAACGAGCATTTTTGGCCAAGTTATGACCATTTTTATATTTATGCAAATGAGGCTTGCAAAAGTACAACTGGGCGTGTTGAAAAGTAAAAGTACAACTGGGCGTGTATTATGTGCGTACATCGGGGCGTGTTTACTACTTTTACTAGCTGGGCTTTCTGATGAGAAGTATCATCCACTTCTCTTCAGAACGCCCAGCTTCTGGCAGTGCAGATCTGTGACGTCACTCACAGGTCCTGCATCGTGTCGGCACCAGAGGCTACAGATGATTCTGCAGCAGCATCGGCGTTTGCAGGTAAGTCCATGTAGCTACTTACCTGCAAATGCTGATGCTGCTGCAGAATCAACTGTAGCCTCTGGTGCCGACACGATGCAGGACCTGTGAGTGACGTCACAGATCTGCACTGCCAGAAGCTGGGCGTTCTGAAGAGAAGAGGATGATACTTCTCATCAGAAAGCCCAGCTAGTAAAAGTAGTAAAAACGCCCCGATGTACGCACATAATACACGCCCACTTGTACTTTTACTTTTCAACACGCCCAGTTGTACTTTTGCAAGCCTCATTTGCATAAATACGAAAATGGTCATAACTTGGCCAAAAATGCTCGTTTTTTAAAAATAAAAACGTTACTGTAATCTACATTGCAGCGCCTATCTGCTGCAATAGCAGATAGGGGCTGCAAAATCTGGTGACAGAGCCTCTTTAAGGATGTATCAAGCAAGTTCTGTGATGCAATGTCAAAGAATCCCGTCAAGATTAAATTCTGCGCTGCTTACCTTCCACTGGAATGGTGACATTATACTGTAGTGTGACAAACATGACTGCCACTTTTGCTGTAATCTAAAAAGAAAAAAAAACAAAAACAAAATTACAACAGATCGAGATAATGTTCTAAATAAGCAAAAAAATAAAACTAAAAAACAAAAAACACTGGCAATAGCTCAATAACCAAAGTCATAGCATGCAGAAACGGGTAGGATATCTGGAGTCCGCAGCTGCTGCAGAACTAGATCCATCACCAGCATCCTACACAGCTGCCCATGAACTGCAGCTCAACACCAGCTACAAGGAGGCTGATGCCATGTTGTCTGAGCCAGACGTGCCATGTAGCACTGTACGACAAGTGTTATTAGATTTAGGCCTCATGATCACGGCTGTTATAGATGTGACGCATGGATCCTAAACGCAGCGCCCATATATTACCCCCGTGTGCCTCCAAGTATATAGAGGCACACCATGTTTTTTGTTTTTTCTAATCTCATGCATTCCATGTCATATTACTAAGGTTTTATCCCCTAGAAGCATTTTTGACAAAGGTGAAAATGATGGCAGACAGAGTACAGTACAGATGGAGCACGGAATTGCCATGTGCATGAGGCCTTTCAAATAGCGGCCATTTATCAGTTTCTTTTCAATTATAAGTTATAAATGACCGACTGCTGCCACAAACCCAGGTTATTACTGTACGATAATCCAGTATCGGATGATCCGGCACCAATCAGGTCCCATTGCAAGCAGGAGCGAAACAGGTGGAGGACTCATTTTACATAGACTCCTACTGACTTTTCATTGCCACAAGCGAAACTTCATGACAGGACTCCGCTGTACTGGGCTGCCACGTGAACATCTCCTTGTAGTTCTAGGCACACAGCCAGAGTAGCATGCTGGAGCGGATAGGAGATCCCAAAAGTGCAGGCCACCCAGAGCTTCATGTACTAGAGAGCAGTCAGATGCCTATGACAATACTTTACTTAGATCATTTAACCTAAAAACACGATGTAATGTCATCTCTGCGCTACACAATAAAATACTGAAGACAAAAACAACAACTGAGCTGCGCGGTTTCCAAAACTCCTATGGTAGTGAATGGCAGTTACGGAAGAAGCGTAGCATGCGAGCTATGCTGCTTCCGTAACTACTATTCCGTTCTATTGGACTAACGGAAACAGCGTAGCTCAGCGAAATCACGCGCTTCAGCACGGTCGGAAATCACGCGCTTCAGCCACAACACAGCAGTAGAACAGGGTTTAGGGGGCCCCGTTCTAGAGATTGGTGCGGGTCCCAGAGGTGGGACCCGCATCTATCTGACACTTATGACAGATCCTGTGGATATGTCATAAATGTCTCATGGGAAAACCCCTTTAATCCAATAATCTAAAGTCAATATTTTAAACAACTTAAATTAATGAAATAGTCACTTGAAGATGGAGATAAATCTGGGTACTAAGTTTATTAAAATTATTTCCCACAGAATATCTTATATTGACGGACGTAATTATGAATATCTGTTACAAACTACTCAAGACTAATGTCAACTTTTAGGCTCACAGTGGATTTGTTGCATATTTTTTTTCCATATATGCGGGAGGAAAATCTGCAACGGATAACATGAGTTAAAAAAGATCTACATTCTGCTGAACATTTTATGCATGGTGCGGATTATCAGATCTACAGCATGCGCATTCTGTTACGGATGATCACAGAGGATTTCAGCCTTTTCATTCTAGAAGAAGTGAAATCTGCAGCAAAATCCGTAACACAAGGAAACGCTGCAGGATCAATGTGGAAATCCACTAGATGTGTGGGTACACCAAGTAAACTAAGGCCGGGTTTCCACGTAACGTAAACGCTGCGGATTTTCTGCAACAGAATTGTGTGGAAATTCCGTAGTATTTACAGTCGCAGCAAAGCAGATGAGATTTAGTAAGTCTCATGCCCATGCTGCGGGGAAAAAAAACCACCGCGTAAACGTTGAGGTTGGGTTCCCACAGTGCAGATTTGCTGCAGATTTTGCATGAGTTTCTTTTAAATCCAAAACCAGAATTGGATCCAGGAGAGCAGACCTATACAGCCTTCCTTTCTATATTTCTTCTGTTTAGGTTACGTCCATGGTTTTGTCCCAAAAAAAAAAAAAACACATGCAAAATCTGCAGCAAATCTGTACTGTGGAACCCAACCTAACAAATTGGCCTGCGGTGCGAAATTTAATTCCGCAGCATGTCAATTTATACTACGTTTTTGTTGATTTTCTGTTGCGGATTTTCCCCATTGAATTCAATGGGGATGCAAAACCTGCAACAGAAAGCAAAGGGTTGCGATTACACCGCAAAAATCGCAACTCCGGGAAAAAAATATATCATACTTACACGCCGCTCTCCTTCCTGCATTCTGACCTCCTGGGATGACGTTTCATCCCATGTGACTGCTGCAGCCAATCACATGGCCTGCAACCTCATCGGAGGCCGGAGCGGACGTCGAAGGAGGGAGGTGGTTAAGTATGAGCGCTTTTTTATGCCCGGAGTTTCCGCCCGAAAAACTGCATCACAACGTGGTGCGATTTTTCAGACAGAAGGTGCTGCTGGGCTCCAAGTCGCATACGCTGCGTGATTTTTATGCAGCATACCTGACCCGTGGGAACCCGGCCTAAGGCCTTATTCACAGCGAGCGTGTGTTTTTTGTGCGTTTCAGCTCCGTGTGTCATCAGTGTTGGCTGCGTGATTTTCACGCATATGCCATGCTTATGACACGCGGTTTTGATGTTTCGAAAAAGAAATTAAGGAAGTGCTTTTATTTTTTCCTTCATTTCTTTATCTACTGTTACGTGACACACGGAAGTGCTTCCGTTTGCCGCGCGCGATTTTCACACACCCATTGACTTCAATGGGTGCGTGATGCGCTAAAAACGGCCAAGTATAGGACATGTCGTGAGCTTTACGCAGCGGACACACGCTGCGTGAAAATCACGGAAGGTCTGAACGGCCCCATTCACTAACATTGGTCCATGTGACGAACGTGATTTTCATGCGCGTATCACGGACGTTAAACACGTTCGTGTGAATAAGGCCTAAGTGTGTTTTACACTCATGGCATATGCATATGGGGGGAGGGGAATAAACAATATTACACAGTAGATCTGCTTCACAATCCAATCTTTACACATCAGATTCTACTTCTAGAAAATAACATTGATGAAGGACAGTAAACCTGAATCCCCAAACCACTGGCAGAATGAAGGGGCCAAGGTATTTAGTAATGAGTTTCTAGGACACTGACAAGACCTCTCCAATCCTCCACTTACCAGGAAACGTGCACAACAGAAACCTTATGGAAGAGATTCCACTAAACAAGTCCCCAACAACCCTCAAAAGGCTTCGGACAAACTAATGAGCAGCGCGTTCCGTGTGGTATCTTAAAATGCTGACGTTCAATCCAACAGTCGAATAACCGTACAATCTGATTTTAATGCCAACCACATACATGTCCATAGTGGCCGGCCAACTACTAATTCTGCCGACTCCACCGAAAAACATGCAAGGCCGAGTAGAGGTTTATTTTAACGGAGAAAGGGGAATAAGGTGTCTGATAGTGGCTTGTCTCCTGTGGGAAAAAAGGATAGGGCATATGGTAATCCCACTAGTCCCCGACATCTGCCAGACAGCTTGTCCCCATATATGCGAGATAGGTCACCGATCCCATTGATATCAGCAGGTTTGGCCAACTTGTGTATAGCGAGCTGGACACTGCACATTACCGTCTCATGTATACATAAAACTATGGGTGGGAAGTATAATGTGAAAGTCACACGCAGGCTGATATATCCAGGTGCCAGCAGGTTCCCTACAGAACTTTTGCCGATCACATTCGTAAGACCAGGATCACACGTGCAGTTCTGATGCAGTTTTTATTCTTAGCCAAACACAGGAGTGGACACAAGAAAGGAGAAGCCGAAGTATTTTCTTAATACCTTTCCTTTGGATCAACTTCAGGCTTTGGCGGAAAAAAAAAAAAAAAAAAAAAGCCCCAAAAACTGTATGTGTTTAATCCTGGCCTAAGCCGAAGTCATTTCTGTCCAGGCTTGTATAAAATCTTCACATTTTTTCACTTTGATGATTGAAAGCAAACGTGGCCAATATTCATCTAACATATGGCAGTGATCACCACTGCGTGCCAGCGACATGCAGCCTGCTCTGGTCAAACTACAACTCTCAGCATGCTTTTCCAGATATACAAGCACTTCGTACGCAATATTTACTAACGTAACCACAGCCCAACAATAAACTTGAAGCGTGGCTTAGTCACTATAGGTACCAATACATGCAGCACGTCATCCTGACAGTCAGTGCCTATAGTTGTCATTCACACTTTCCTGCAGTTCAGGATGTGACATTTATAAAAACTCTCCAACCAAAACGCGGAAATAAACGGATCACCACAAAACACACACGACCGATCCTGAACCCGTTATATTACTCAGACGTATACATTGCAGAGAACAGCCGATAACCATGAAAAGTACCACACGTAGACATCTGACATTTTATCTGTATATTTATAGACTTCTCTACGTAGCACTGGCCATCAAGGAGATGGTCGGCCGTCCTGGAGATCAGCGGTTCTGAAGATAAAACCACTTATTATTGTGAAAATGTCCAAACGTCAGGATTTATAGATCGTTAGATTGGCGCTTCGGTAAAGTCCTTAGACGTGTGATCCCCAATATCTCTCCCCACGTCTGAAAATATGGCGATTTAAATGGAGAATCTGGGTGGATACAACAATAAAACATGTATCCACCAAGTTTATGAAGAGACACACAGCGCCATAGAAACATACTACAGCAAATCCAAAGCAAACGCCTACTACTAGAAACATATCCTACCAGCGGGTCACAAAGTTTAGTCACGGAAATGTTGCAGGGGTACACATGGCAGAATAGGACTACGGGAAAATGACAGGACACCATTGGCACTGGACTATACGCTCGCTTTATAGAAAACAAATGAAAAATACTGTAAGTGAAGACACAGGGGATGATTTATAAAAAAAAAGTTTTGCAATGGAAAAGTGAGCAGTTACCCATAGCAACCAGTTTGACACTTTCATTTTCAAAAATCACTGAGGTAAGAGCTGGGATCGGATTGGTTGTTACCCTACACATTTCTTTCCTCTTTATATAGATCTCCCCCACAAGGTACCGGAGGTAATGAGGAGGTGTGTGCACCATACACTGCTGTACAGTGTGACTGTGTGTGTCATGTGTGAGCACAGCTGTGACACTACAACACACAACAAGCGGCCTCTGGGCATCCTATCTAAGAAGACATTAGCAGATGCAGCGCACGCCCCAGATCGGGACTGTAAACAGTTGGTTTCACACAGCATCTGCTCGGCCATGCTGGAACTTATAGTCCCACCGGCTGCTTCCTCAGTGTAACGTCCCACAGGTTACTCAGTACACGCCATGCAGTGTGTGCTGTCAGCTAGGAGCCGTGTCTGCGCCTCTCAGGCCCCACTCACCTCAAACATGAGCCCAAGTAAGAAGAGCATAGCCAGGCAGGACACAATGTCCGCATGGTTCTGGATGATGAACTCATGGCTCAGCACTGGAGGAGTCTTGCTGCTCTTCTTGCGGATGCCCATGATGACGGATGGCACTCGTCTCTCGCACACACCAGGGACAACTGGGGCAGCAACACACCGGGTGCACTGCCTCCTCCTTTCGCTAAGATGACGCTATACACTACCACTGTCTTTCACCACGTCAGCACTACGAGGAGGAGCCACGTCTTCTACGAATCACGTGATAGGCGTCGGTTGTGTTCAGTGTGCCATCTTTATTACGGGCAGAATCCTTTATCCAGGTCTTAGAAAGTTACTGTTGCGCAAATGCTATGGCATTAGATGGTATTTGTAACCCTTCCCGTTAGTTACAAATAATAAAAACAATTGTGCGCTAGCTATTCTGTAGATTTACTATTTGTCAACACTTTTATATGTTACCCTATGCAATGTTCCATCAACAAAGATGCCGGACAGAGCGTTACGTCGTTCTCTGTAATGAAACGTCTCGCTTTTCTAACGTACGTGTTGTGTGTGGGGACGTGAGTGGGAGGGGCCTAGTCTGGTCCAGTAAGGATGTGGTGTGTTGTGGTTGGCTGTTGGCAGTTACACGTAGGACAGTGATGTTCCTCATACAGTGTACGGTCAGAAAGGCCAGGCCACAAGTTTACAGTACAGTACAGTACAGTATTCATCTATAGGGAGTGATAGTAAAGATACAGCAGGTCACTACAACCAACGTAAGGGTATGTTCACACGGCAGCGTCCGTAACGGCTGAAATTACGGGGATGTTTTCAGGAGAAAACATCCCGTAATTTCAGCCGTAACGGCATGTGCAGGCGCTTGAACGCCGCGTCCATTACAGACGTAATTGGCGCTGCTTTTCATTGGAGTCAATGAATAACGGCTCCAATTACGCCCCAAGAAGTGACAGGTCACTTCTTTGACGCGGGCGTCTATTTACGCGCCGTCATTTGACAGCGGCGCGTAAATATACGCCTCGTGTGAACAGACAAACGTCAGCCCATTGCTTTCAATGGGCAGATGTTTGTCAACGCTTTCAAGACGCATTTTTCAGACGTATTTCGGGACAAAAACGCCCGAATTACGTCCGTAATTAGTGTGTGTGAACATACCCTAACACTGCACACAGTGCCCGTATAACGCCTCCATACATTGCTCGGGTCTGGAAAAGTAGAAGGCCGGATTCACACGAGCGTGTTCGGTACGTGATATACGGACCATATGTCGGCAGTATTTCCCTGGCCGAACAAAGTGCAGGGAGTCACTGTCTCGCTGCGGGAAACCTGTCCCGTACTGTAGTCATTTTTTCAGTCCGGGAAATACCGCCGACATACGGTCCGTAGATCATGGACTGAACATGCTCGTGTGAATCCGGCCTAAAAGAGACGTACTGACGTCAAGCATTCATTACCCCATTTGGTAAGCTCCCCAGTATTCCAGTCAAACGTGGGATTATGCAACTGCAACCAGGGAAGGCCTAAAACCAAATCGGACGATAATCCCTGCATCAACAGTACAGAGCACTGCTCCAAATGCATGGAGCCAACAAGGAGTTCAAAAACAGGGGTATGCTGTGTAAAATAACCATTAGCAAGAGGAGTGGAGTCGATACCCACTACCGGGACAGGTTTAGGCAAATCAATCAAAAGCATAGCTAGAGACATAGCAAATTCCACAGACATGATATTAGCAGAAGACCCTGAATCCACGAAGGCACTGCCGGTAGCAGACCTACCACCAAAAGAGACCTGAAAGGGAAGCAAGATCTTATTACGTTTCATATTTACGGGAAATACCTGTGCGCCCAAGTGACCTCCCCGATGATCACTTAGGCGCGGAAGTTTTCCGGCTGCTTATTCTTACGCCTAGGACAGGTGTTCACTTGATGCTTGTCATCCCCACAATAGAAGCAGAGACCATTCTTCCTGCGGAACTCTCTACGTTGTCGGGGGGACACGGAGGCCCCGAGTTGCATAGGTACCTCCGAGTCTTCCGTGGAAGAGCGAAGCAACGGGACCTCGGGAGGCATCATGGGGGAGTCAGAGGGGAAAACATAAAAACGTTCAAGTTGTCGTTCCCTGAGACGTCGATCAAGTCGTACCGCTAAAGCCATAACCTGGTCTAGGGAGTCAGAAGAGGGATAGCTAACTAGCAGGTCTTTCAGGGCATTCGACAGACCCAACCTAAACTGGCACCTTAAGGCAGGGTCATTCCACCGAGAAGCTACGCACCACTTCCTAAAGTCAGAACAATACTCCTCAACAGATCTCTTACCCTGACATAAGGTCACCAGCTGACTCTCGGCAAAGGCAGTCCTGTCAGTCTCGTCATAAATGAGTCAGAGAGCAGAAAAAAAACGATCAACGGAGGAAAGTTCAGGGGCGTCAGGAACCAAGGAGAAGGCCCACTCTTGGGGCCCTTCCTGGAGCCGGGACATAATTATACCCACCCGCTGGCTCTCAGAACCTGAGGAGTGATTCTTTAAGCGAAAGTAGAGCCTACAACTCTCCCGAAAGGAGAGAAAAGTCCTCCGGTCCCCTGAGAACCGGTCAGGCAACTTGAGGTGGGGTTCAAGAGGTGAGGTGAGGGGCACTACCATGGTAGCGTCAGGCTGGTTGACCCTCTGAGCCAGGGCCTGGACCTGTAGGGAGAGACCCTGCATTTGCTGGGCCAGGGTCTCAAGGGGGTCCATAGTAGAGACAGGGACCAGGGTAGACTAAGTAATGGGCTTGTGATTATGTAATGATAGGGGTAGGGAAACGGACAAGTGAGCCCTAATCTACCCGCCACTCTGTCCCTGCCTACTTGCAACGACCCGCCCTAGGCGACGGGGTACAACTGGGCGGCGGTCCCTACGCCCAGTAAGTGCACGAGACAAACAGACAAGGGTACACAAAGCTAAGGGAAATGGGGCAGTTGCCCACGGCAACACCGTGAGCAACAAGAGAGGTGAACGAGCCGAGTCAAACCAGGAGTGTACGAGGTAGCAAACGCAGAGCAGGAGAGTAGTCAGTAAGCCGGGGTCAATATGGAGCAGGATCAAATAGTCAGAAGCTGTAGCTGGGACAGGAAACCACACAAGAAGAATCACAAGCAAAGGAGGAACAGGAAAGGCAGGTATAAATAGACAGAGGGCGGGAGCTAGCTGAGTCTGGCCAGGCTGCGATAGGCTCTCCCACTCCTAAGCCTGCCAGCCTGAGTGGTGGAAGCTGGAGTCAGTCTCAGAGACATAGACTCAGGTGAAGACTTAACCCCGAAGCTGTGCCTGGCAGATCCTTTACACGTACTTCTTAACCCATTCAGAACCAGGCACCGTTTAGCCATTTTTACGTGTTCGTTAAACGGGCTAGCGACGTGACTTTTGTTGTTTTTTTTGTTTTTTTTTCTCAATGCAGGTTTCTTTGCATTTTTTTAGACATATTTCTTGATTATTTTTTTAGCATTTTTAGCCTTATAGTTTGAAAACAATGGGGGGGGGGGGGGTATTTTATGTGGAATTTTTATTTGATTTATTTTGTTTTTAAATATTAGAGCCTGTCCCTCAAAAGGTTAGAAAAGACCTTAGGGGGACTTTATTTCATTTGATTTTTTTTTGCACTGCACTGCCCCAGTTACAGGAGAAATCAGCCCTTTGAGGGTAAGGCCACACGGAGCGGCCCTGACACGGTCGCAACGCAGCTAACAACCGCGTCGGCACCATGTTCGGTGTGGCTGTCAAACAGCCTGTTAGTGGCCGCATGTTAACTCGGGTAAACCGTCCCTTTATCTGAAAAATCGTGCGGCCATGAATTGATACACCCTTTACGGCCGCACTATTTTGCAGGTCACAGCAAGGTACCCCCTATTCATTCTCTATGGCAGTGCCGGCAAAAGCCGAACACTGCACTCAGCTATCTACAGCGCTCCCATAGAAAATGACTGGAGCGGCAGTGCGCACGAGCGTGTAACCAGAATACCCGTTAACAAGGTATTTGACAGCCGCGCCTACATAGTGAGAGCGCGGTTGTTGGCCGCGTTGCGACCGTGTCAGGGCTGCTCCGTGTGGCCCTACCCTTATAGTGACTTTTGTTACTGACAGGATTGTTCTGGGTCTAGTTCAGGGGCGGACATACCGCATGTGCAGCCGGTGCAGCTGCACAAGGGCCCCGCGTGGGAAGGGGGCCCGTTCAGTGGCGTAACTACCACAGTAGCAGCCGTAGCAGCTGCTACGGGGCCCGCGGCATGGGGGGGCCCGTGTCGCCCTGACAGGCACATTACATTTTATGTACCAGGCCTGGCGGCACGGGCCCCCTCATGCCTAGTAGCATCACAACACTAGGCATGAGGGGAGGGAGGGGGCGGGGGCCCGGTGATAGCCGCCACACTGCACTACCAATCGGGAGGGAGGGGGCGGGTGCCCGGGCCCGGTGATAGCCGCTACACTGCACTGCCAATCTGGCACAGATGAATACGACAGGACGGCGATGCTGGTGGTAGGAGGAGCGCTCAGGCAGGGGAGAGGACAGGGGGCGGTGCGACGTAAGACTTCGGGCGGCTGGACAGTACAGTCAGGACTGCCGGAGAACTCATAGGATGAGCGGAGGACAGACACAGGACGAGTGGAGGACGTGCAGACTGCAGAGGACAGGTAGATGAAGTTAAAAAGTTCATGTCAGAAGGGAGAAGTTTTTATGTAGAAAAATCTGCCTCATAATTCCTTCCGGAATTTTGAGGCATATTTTGACCTGCCGGTAGAACACTTCCCGCGTTTTTCATTGCGTTTTTTTGTGGCGTTTTTCGGCCATCGGGCCGTGGGCAGGGAAACGCAGCAAAAAACGCATTTTCTGCCTGCCATTGTTGTCAATGGGAAGTCAGAGACAGAAACGCCCGAAGAAAGGGCATTGCGCTTCTTTTTCCCGCATGCGGTTTTTACTGCTCGCAGGAAAAATTTCATGGATTTCAATGGGAGGCACTTTCTGACGTTTTTCGCGAAAAAAACCTCAGTGTGAACTCCCCCTAACACAGGGGCGTAACTACTGCTATAGCAGCCGTAGCGGCTGCTACGGGGCCGCGGCATGAGGGGGCCCGCGTCACCTGCCGGCACGGGCCCCCACCTTGGCCGGAATCTCCGCTAGCTGCCGCTATGGCTGCTACAGCGCGATGCCACGGAACACTACGGCAGAGCAGGGAGTATCTCCCCGCTCTGCCATTAAACATAAGACATGTATCCCCTATCCACAGGATAGGGGATACGTGTGTGATCGCTGGCATTGATAGGGAGAACGGGGGACCGAAAGTCCCCTGAAGTTCTCCATCACAAACCTCGGACTTCCGGGGTCTGTGTCGGCAGCTCCGTAGAAATGAATGGAGCGCCGGTCACACTTGAGCTGCGCAGACACCGGAAGTCAGAGGTGAGTGATGGAGAACTTCGGGGGACTTTCGGTCCCCCGCTCTCCCTATCAATGCCAGCGATCACACATGTATCCCCTATCCTGTGGATAGGGGATACATGTCTTTTGTCTTTTCACACTGTAGGTCGCATTTTTTTGAGTGATTGGGGGTGTATGGCGTTCCCTACAGGGGGGGCTGTATAGCGTTCCCTACAGGGGGGGGCTGTAAGGCGTTCCCTACAGGGGGGGCTGTATAGCGTTCCCTACAGGGGGGGCTGTATAGCGTTCCCTACAGGGGGGTCTGTATGGCGTTCCCTACAGGGGGGTCTGTATGGCGTTCCCTAAAGGGGGGTCTGTATGGCGTTCCCTACAGGGGGGGGCTGTATGACTTTCCCTACAGACCCCCCCTGTAGGGAACGCCATACAGAACCCCTGTAGATAACGCCATACAGACCCCACTGTAGATAACGCCATAAAGTCCCCCCTGTAGATAACACCATACAGCCCCCTGTAGATAACGCCATACAGCCCCCCTGTAGATAACGCCATACAGCCCCCTCTGTAGATAGCGCCATACAGTCCCCCTCTGTAGATAGCGCCATACAGTCCCCCCTGTAGATAGCGCCATACAGTCCCCCCTGTAGATAGCGCCATACAGTCCCCCCTGTAGATAGCGCCATACAGTCCCCCCTGTAGATAGCGCCATACAGTCCCCCCTGTAGATAGCGCCATACAGTCCCCCCTGTAGATAGCGCCATACAGACCCCTCTGTAGATAGCGCCATACAGTCCCCCCTGTAGATAACGCCATACAGCCCCCTCTGTTGATAGCGCCATACAGTCCCCCCTGTAGATAACGCCATACAGCCCCCTCTGTAGATATCTTGAGATTCAGTCCTGCTTGATAGGTAACAGTGCAGTAAGCTAAGCATGATAAGATCATCTAAATTATTGCATCTCAGTTGCATGAGTGCTTTGTGTTATATTCAATGATTCAATTTAACCTAAGTCTCTAAATGTGGGCAAAGAAAATAAAAAAACTATACTCACCTCCTCCCTCGCCTCCGTTCACCCGCCGCAGCCCCCATCCTCCTGTCTCGGTCTGTGTTACAAGTGTACAAGGCTGCACTGGTGACGCGCTGCCGATGGCACGTGACCGCTGCTGCCAATAACTCCTCATTGGTGTGCTGCTGAGGACAGTAGTTCCACAGCAAATCGCTGTTGAGGGCATTGATTGGCTGCAGCGGTCATGTGCCATCGACCGCGCGTCACCACAGCAGCTTTGTAAACACAGAAAGGGATAGGGGCTGCGGAGGGGGAACGGAGGCGCCGGAGGAGGTGAGTATAGGTTTTTCATTTTCTTTGCCCACATTTAGGGACTTAGTTTAGATAAGAATTTAACCCGGAAAAAAATGTGTTACTTGTGTTCTAAACTGGTAATAAAATGTACAATATAAATCTTCCTTCATAATTTTTATTAGTAAGGTTTATTTTTATATGCATATATATGTTTAGGTAACTTTGTCGGTATTGGGGGGGGGGCGGGGGGGCCCTGGCACATTATCTGCACAGGGGCCTTTTGCAGTCTGTGTCCGCCACTGGTCTAGTTAGACTCAGCAGAAAACCTCTTATTACCGGCATCCCAGTGGTCACGTCACCAGTCACATGACCACCAGCACCAATAGAGGCAGCAGCCTCTATTATATACATATCGCTCATTGAGCGCTGTGTGCTTCAATACAGAGAAGACGAAAGCGGTGAAAAGCGCTACTGTCTCCTTTCCAGGGTCCCTGGCAGTCACTCGGGCAGCAAGCTTAAACCCGCTCCGTATATATAAAATGGGTGTTCCTGAACTGGTCATGGAGATTGTCTCGGGGTTTCCTCCCCCCATAGGCTAGAGTGGAGAGCCATTCAAAGAACTGCACTCGTTCTTATGTATCCAGCCCGTCCATACATTACATGATGAGCTGGTCACCAGCCGACCAGAATTTAACTCCTTCCGGACATCCGTCGTATATATACACGGTGCACGCCGGGTGGGGGAGAGTATGGAGCGGGCTCACTGGCTGAGCCCGCTCCATAGAGCGATTGTGAAAGCTGTGTGTTACAGCCAACACTCCCGGGTAACGAGCGGGATCCCGCTGTAGCTTGTCCTGCAAAAAGCAAGCCCTCATACGGCAATATTGATGGAAAAATAAAAAAAGTTATGTCTTTTGGAGGGTGGGGAGGAAAAAACAAAAGTGAAAATCTGAAAAATGGCTGCGGAGGAAAGGGGTTGTCTTTAAGAGACCCTTTTAAGTTAATTCATAATTGACTAACAAAATATTAACTGTATAAAAATATATAAATAGCCAAAACACATCAGCTCGATTATCAGAATTATAGATATAGGCTAAATCCCCTATTGACTGTATCAGAACTGGACTTGATGCTTATTTGAAAATACCAATACATATCTTCCCTCGCAGTAATTTCCTGCAGCTGCATATAAACAATGGACCTACTGGTCACATACTATCCAAAGTGAAGTCATTGATCCTCGTTAGGCTGGGTTCACACACCCTATTTCCGGACGTAATTCGGGCGTTTTAGCGTCGAATTACGTCCGAAAATACGGCTCCAAAGTGTCGGCACACATCTGCCCATTCATTTAAATGGGTTTTACGATGTACTGTGCCGACGTTCATTTTTTTTTCGCGCCACTGTCAAAAGACGGCGCATAAAAAAGACGCCCGCATCAAAGAAGTGCATGTCACTTCTTGAGACGTAATTGGAGCCGTTTTCCATTGACTTCATGGAAAAGTTCCAGCAAATTTCCAACAGATACTCTATGGATATTATTCCGTTAAATATAGAGTTCATGCAGAAAGAAATTTCTGAGGGCATTCACAGAATTGAGGCACAGGAGGAACAATTGAAAACTATTCTTTCCTCACAAGATTTTTCTGATTTACAGGAGAAGGTAATGGTGAGTCTCTCAAAACATCGCTCTAATATTGAGCTAACTAAAGGGCAAAAGTGGTACAGACATCTTGAGGACTATAGTAAAGACTCTGTGTACAACTGGCAATCATCCTTCGAAGAACAAGGGAAACGCCAGATGAAGAAATTTCAACGCAGGAAACCTAGGGGTCCGGTGATTAATTTCACGGAAACTGAATCTTCTCATGAGCCAAGTGGGAGTTCTTGGACCGATACTATATTCAACGTAGGGGCACAGCGATGGGGTCAAATGTGGCCTCTATGTATGCCAATATCTTTATGCGACTTTTTTAACAAGATTATGTATACTCATCCGCCCCCTTCCAATATGTGAGGGGTTGGATGACATACATTGACGATATATTCTTTGTTTGGACAAGGACAGAGGAATGTCTCAATGATTGGCTGAATTACCTAAACATTAGTCATGCAGAATTATAATTTACGTCTGTTTACTCTAGGGATAGTTTATAATTCCTGGATACAAAAGGTATACATACAAAATGGTCGATTTGTTACAGATTTATATGTCAAACCGACAGACAGGAACGGTACCCTGAGATATGAGAGCCAACATCCCAGAAATATGATTGAGTCCCTACCATTTAGCCAGCTGTTGAGGGTTAGGCGAATTGTTGCGGAGGATTAAATTATTGATGTTCGTCTCGATGAGATGTGTAATCGTTTTTTAGAGAGAGGTTACCCTAGAAGTTTGGTGAGTAGACAGAGAGAAAGTAATGAAACATTCTAGGAAAGATGTTCTAAGCGGGAGGAATAAAATTGAAAAAAGACCTTGGATACCGTTTGTCTCTACATACTCTAATGTTAGTAAAAGTTTGGGCAACATTGTTAAAAAAAAACTGGTCTATACTTCCGCAAACATTCCCTGATATCCTGGAGTTTAACTCTCCTCCCTTGCTGTCTTTTAAAAGATCTAAAAATGAAAAAAATTGTCTGGTTAAGACTGACTCCTTGGGCCAGAAGGCTTCTGGACATGGTAAAACAGGGTGCTTCCCCTGTCTGAGCTGCTGCAACTGCAACAGCATGCAGAAGGGGAACAGTTTTGTACATCCTCGAACTGGCAAACGCTATCCAATAAAACAATACTTTACATGTAAGTCTGATTATGTCATTTATCTCTTACATTGTCCATGTGGGAAGCTATATGTAGGTGAGACCACCCAAGAGTGTAGGAATAGGCTCAGCCGACACAAATACACTATACGTCAAAAAAAGCTGGATTTACCTATTCCACAACATTTTGAAAAACATTGACACAATGTTTCTCAATTGATATTTAGAATTATTGATGGGGTCCCTGAGTTACGCTGGGGAGGAGATAGGGAAGCCATGTTGAAAAGGTTGGAGCTCCGTTGGCTCTATGAGCTTGATTGCTTGGAGCCAAAAGGCTTGAATCGGGAATTCAAAATAGGCTCTCTTCTAGTTCAACTCTTTTATACGCGTCTATATCATGTTGCTGTGGGCTTGTTTTTAAATTTAAGTGCTTAGAATCTTAAGTTGTATACCTAACAGTCATATTGATCTGTTATGATTTTTTTTACTATTGTCTTCTAATAAATGTATTATTTCTTTCTAGATTATTTATACCTGTTGGGAACTTGTAAACTCTGTGAAGATGGAACTCCGGACCAATTTACTATAAAGAAATATTATTCCAGCTGTCCAATACCTTTCTGCCATGCGTATTTCCTCCTGATGTCATTTATTATAATAAAATGCTTCTTTTTTATAGCTTTTGGTGACACGTATATGATTACATTATACATTATAGTAGTTTCCTTGAAGCTCTCCGTATTAGTGCTGATCCATACATATAGGGTCATTTCCATCGAGACTATGCTCTTAATGCATCTATTGCCACTTTGTGTATCTATAAAGTAAGTGATTTTTCTTTTTCTTCCTTTTTTTTTATATTACCCCACGAGCAATTAGTGGGTCCAGTTTGGGTTCCCTCTAGCTCCTGTTCTGTTATAGACAGACGCTTATGGCTATATAGAATTATGGGTTAATAATGAATGGAATTATTCAATAAGGGGTTGTTTTAATAAAAAGCTTTAACTACTATGTAATCCTCTTGATATTCTATGACATCTATTCTATAGTACACGTCTTATTGAGTACGATATACTATGGAGTAAATATAATGGCAGATAAATGGTTAACGGACGCTACTTACTGTAAAGGATCTGCCAGGCACAACTTCTGTGTATACTCCCATAGGTAATCAGTCTGCACCTGAGTCTATGTCTCTGAGACTGACTCCATCTTCCACCACTCAGGATGGCAGGCTTAGGAGTGGGAGAGCCTATCACAGCCTGGCCAGACGGAGCTAGCTCCCGCCCTCTATCTATTTATACCTGCCTTTCCTGTTCCTCCTTTGCTTGTGATTCTTCTCGTGTGGTTTCCTGGCCCAGCTACAGCTTCTAACTATTTGATCCTGCTCCATATTGACCCTGGCTTACTGACTACTCTCCTGCTCTGCGTTTGGTACCTCATGCACTCCTGGTTTGACTCGGCTCGTTCACCACTCTTGTTGCTCATGGTGTTGCCGTGGGCAACTGCCCCTTTCCCTTTGCTTTGTGTTCCCTTGTCTGTTTGTCTCGTGCACTTACTGAGCGTAGGGACCGCCGCCCAGTTGTACCCCGTCGCCTAGGGCGGGTCATTGCAAGTAGGTAGGGACAGAGTGGCGGCTAGATTAGGGCTCACTTGTCCGTTTCCCTACCCCCGTCATTACACTTACTGTGTGTTCAGAGCGTGTTGCCATGTGATCTGCACTCAATGACGCGGCATGGTGTTCGCGGTCACGTGAGTGATTACTAAGTAACGGCAATGTTGCTATGACGTGTGCCGAACCCTGCGCATGGGCATTGGGGACGGCTGAACGCCGGTACACAAAAATCTAACATCAATGAGCTGTGACAGCTCGTTTGAATAGACGGTCCGGTTATCCATCTACATGGGTATTGTATGTTTTATGCACTTATGTATGTACTTATATTGCTGTTTTTTCCGAATCAAAATTACGCTGCACCTGCATTGGCATTTGTAATCATGGCTGTGATGTAATTTCCTCTAGATAAACTGCACATATGCACTTTCTTTATTGCTTGAGAAAGACCCTCACTTGGGTCGAAACGTCGCTACTTATGGTGAAATAAAAAGAAACCTTTTTTTGATACCTGGATAACTGCGTATGCTGCGGTCTCCCTTCTGTAACTGCCATTCACTACTATTGGGAAACCGCGTAGCTCAGCGAGTTACGCGGTTTGCGTAACTCACGACCATATAACCTTTTTAACATTCAGCCGCAACACACTGTGGCTGATTGGGGTTTAGGGGGCCCCGTTCTGGAGATAGGTGCGGGTCCCAGAGGTGGGACCCGCATCTATCTGACATTTATGACATATCCTGTGGATATGTCATAAATGTCCTTCATAGGAAAACCCCTTTAAGTGCCATACACTTCCATTACAAAAGTGCCAACATATTACTACCTTACAGTGCCAAAATAATATTAAAAAACAAAACCTGTGGCTCATTCGACCTTGGCTGGTGTAAGGAGGGGGAATGCCCACTAAAACGGGAAGAAGAAATGAGGGGTTAGCCTCACAAGAGAGTTTGATTGAAATAGAAGGCTAAACTTGGCCTCATACATTGGATAAATTTTGTTCAAACCCTGAGATTTTGGTGGAATCAGCCGACGATCGAATGTATATGGGGATTAGCGTATATCTATTTAGCAGTAGATAGATTTATCAAGAGCCATAACACAATTTAATAAATTTGTTGCCAACTTTGTAAACTTAAGGTTCTCTTACAGCGGCTAATTTTGGCCTGTGCAACGGACGCCTATCAACGAGACAGCACGTGATCGGCGCTCGTTTGCTCCTTTCACAAGGAGCTATGTATGGAGACGAGCGCTACTTACACTTATCGCTCGTCCTCATACATTATTATCATGTCGGCAGCGCATCTTCCGGTTTACACAGGGAGATATGTTGCCAACAACGATAATTTTCAGTTTTTTTAAAATATACGATCAGAAGATGAACGAGCGTTTGCATTATCGTGAATTAAAAAAAACTTGTCTGCCCGATTATTTCCCAGCGTAAAAGCGCCATTAGTTTTTAGATAGTGCCCGAACAGATCTATGGAACAATATTGATAAATGTGCTCCACTGGGTTTCTCATTGTTGAATACCAGAACATACAGATATAATAGTTTCCTCTTCTGGAGGAGATGAGCTCATATGCACGATTTCTGCAAGATTTCAGTTGGGAAGTAAAAATGTACAGCCGAGAGATAAGAAAAGTCATCATGATATCAGTAACAAGAAATACCGGCGCCTTGGGTCACAAATCTGAAGATAGTCCTGGTGAAATTTAAAGAGAACCTTTCACCTCCCCATACATGTGCAGCTAAGTGCAGCATGTATTGGGCAGAGCTGCACAAACCCTGGGGCACGTTACATTTGTTTCTACGCTCCTCTGTTATTTAGATATATGGTTGCCGTTATATTTGGCGCCCGATATTTAAATAACCCCCTGAACTGTCAATGGGGTGTGTAATGGCCAGGGGGCATGTTACTATGGCTGTGACACTGTCCAATCAGATACGGACAGTTACAGCAAGACCGAGGATAGAGGAGAGAGTGTGCACTCGCGCACGCTCTCACTCTTCAGCTTTCAAGATCAGTCTTCTACTGAACTGGCAAGGGGGCGTGTCACTGCTACAGACAGTGTTAGAGCTGGAGAGAGGAAAGCAAGCATGCCCCCTTGCCAGTTCAGCAGACAAAGTACAAGACTGATCTCTCGCAAGAGCTGAAGAGAGGAGAGCGCGCATGCGCGCTCTCTCTCTCCAGCTCTTACACTGTCCATAGCAGTGACACGTCCCCTTGCCAGTTCGGCAGACAAAGTGCAAGACTGATCTCTCGCAAGAGCTGAAGAGAGGAGAGCGCGCATGCGTGTTCTCCACTCCCCAGCTACTACACTGTCTGTAGCAATGACACGCCCCCTTGCCAGTTCGGCAGAAGACTGATCTGACAGCTGAAGAGAGTGCACACACCCACTCTCTCTCTCCTCGTTCTTGCTGTAACACTGTCTGTATCGGATTGGACAGTGTCTCAGCCATAGTAACACGCCCCCTTGCTATTACACGCCCCATTGACCGTTCAGGGGGTTATTTAAATATCGGGCGCCAGATATAACGGCACCGATATCTAAATAACGGAGGAGGGTAGAATTATTTTTTTAAAGTGCCCCAGGGTTTGTGCAGCCCTCCCTATTACAGCTGCACATGTATGGGGAAGTAAAAGGTTCTCTTTAAGGCCCCATGCACGCGACCGTAAAAAACCTCAGTTTTTGATGATGCTAGGAGCCGGGCTCCCTGCAGTTTGTTCAGTCCGGGAAATGCGACGACGTATATCACGGACCAAACACGCTCCTAAGAGGAGGCTCCTAAGGCCACTTCTACACTGCAGTATTTTTGTCAAAATCGCACCTGTCAAGTGTGTAGCTCTGAAATCCCAAAATGTAGCGATAAAGAAAAAAAAAACAATTGCTAGCAAATCGCTTGACTGGAGTGATTTTGAACAGATTTTCAAGCTACTCAATGTATTTCTATGGACAGCAGTTTAGCACAGCAATTTATTTGTAGTGAGATAAATAGCCTTAGCCCAATGAATTCCTAAGCGATTAAACCACACATGACAAAAAAAATTCTGAGGCTATGTTCACATTTTAGTAAAAATGCAAGTAAAAATGGCTGTAAAATACGGAGCTGTTTTCAAGGGAAAACAGCCTCTGATTTTCAGCCGTTTTTAAAGCATCAAACGTTTTTTTATGCGTTTTTTAGAGCCGTTTATGGAGTTGTTTGGATTGGTTGTTATGGATAAAAAACATTTTCTATTTCAGAACAAAACGTAGTTTTCCCATTGAAATGAATGGGCAGATGTTTGGAGGCGTTCAGCTTCCGTTTTTTTCAGGCGTTTTTTGAGTAATTTACGCCCTGAAAAATGCCTGAAAACACTGCGTGTGAACATACCCTAAATCCAGCCCCAGCCTTACAAACAGGAGTGTTGTGATGCGGGTCTGTATAAAACTCAATTACCCAATGGTCACCCTATAAACCATTAGTAAGCTGGTGTGAAAAATCTTGACGGCTGCTGATCTTCTGACCAGGAAAATAATAGGAAAGCAGCCAATCACAGAATAAACGAGGCTGCACGGTCTGTGTATAAAAAAACGTTTTCTTTTATCACTCCAGTACAAAAAAACTTGACAGTACAAAAAGATTCAATATTCACCGTAAATATGAAAGTCCCAGCAGTGGCAAAAATTGCCCAATTTCAAATAGAGTTCATAGTCAATGGAGAGACGTTGCTGGAACGTTAATTCACACTGACCTCAAAGTTTTGGGGGACCGCCCCCATTCTCAGTCATGCGTGGTATACACTGGTACCGGGTTAAATACCAGATGGCATAATGCAGTCAAGCCTATTACAAACACCCTTGTATACAAAAATGTAAAAACACCATCCCTAGAAAGGTAAAAAAGGATCTTTATATTAACTATTTATCTGTTATTATAAACATACTTAAACCCTTTACGACCGCCCACCGTCTTTTGACGGCAGGGGGTGCAGGTGCTTAATCTACAGTGATGTCTTTTGGCGTCTCTGTAGAAGAGTCTGATGAGCGCTCATACTCTAAGCAGGAGCTGTAACTAATAGCTTCTGAATTTAGAGCAGCCTCCTAAAACACAGCTGGGATCGGAAAACATTCGACCCCAGCTATTTAGCCCTTTGATCACCGCGGTCCATGATCAAAGGGAACTCCCCTCTTCGATCGAGTCACAGGGAACCTGGTGATGTCATCAAAGACCGGGGATCCTTCTGCAGTCAGCCCTGGAGACCTAGAAACGACCCCAGGGCTGTCCTTTCAGTTTGCCTGCTGTTAGGGCACACTATATCATAGTGACACAGTGTAATGGTTTACCACACAGGAGTATGCGAATACATTATAATTAAATAGTAAAGTTGTAAAGAAAGTTATTCCCTAATGTATGTTCAACATAGAGGAATTTTGCAGGTGAAACACGGTGCAAAATTCCACCTCCCATTAATTTCAATGGGAGTCAGACTCTTCTGAAATAATTAGCTAGCGGGAAAAAGAAGCCTCCTGCTCGATCTTCGGGCGGATTCTGTTGATGTCAATGGGAGGAATCTTCCTGCTATTGGCAGGAATAGTTCCACGGCGGATTTTGCGGCAGGACCCACAAAGCAAATCCGCCATGTGAACGATCTCTTAATGGGATTTAAAAAAAAAAAAAAAAAAAGGCATTATTTTGCAAAAAATATATATTTTATTGCCCCTACATTACATAAAAACAAAAACCTACACATATTAAATATCTACACGAGCCCAATAAACTTAATTTAACAGGTTATTTAGCGTAAAATGTGAACAGGATAAAGAAAAAAAAAAAAAAACAATGCAGAGAATCGCTTTTTACTATATTCACGCCGTAAAAATAAATTATATAACTTACAAGTTGAATTTTTCCTACCCCCAAACCGCACAAACATTTTTTTTTTTAAATAATACAATTTGTCCCGTATAAAACATGACCTCATACAACCACGTCAATGAAAAAATAAAAAAAGGGCAGCAGTGTGTATAAATTATAGACAGGCTGCAGGGCTAAGGCCAGGACCACACAGAGTTTTGATTCAGTTCTGATGCAGTTTGTGGCTCCTTTTTTGAGCCAAACACAGGAGTGGACACCAAAGAACGTAGATGCATCAGTTTTTTCTATACACCTTTCCTTTCGATTCACTTCTGGTTAAAAAAACTGCATCAAAAGACCGTGTGTGATTTTACCCTAAGGCCAGATTCACACGAACATGTTTGTTTTGCGTCTGCAAAAAACGCCCCGTTTTTCATGGGTTGCAGTTCCATCAGTGTTTGTTCCGTGTGGCATCAGTTTTTTATGTCAGTATTGGTGCACATTTTTTTTTTTCAGCCTCTCTTTAGCAACTGGTCTGCGGTTTTATACTTTATACTTAAATAGCCGCATGGTACGCATAAACAGACTAGAATAGGCAGGGCCGCCATCAGGGGGGTATTAGGGGTACTTCTGTAAGGGGCCCGGCCAGTGGCCCGCGGCATGAGGCTCCTACAGCCGCTATGGCTGCTACAGCGCGACGCCACTGAACACTACGGCAGAGCAGGGAGGTATCTCCCCGCTCTGCCATTAAACAAAAGACATGTATCCCATATCCACAGGATAGGGGATACATGTGTGATCGTTGGCATTGATAGGGAGAACGGGGGACTGAAAGTCCCCTGAAGTTCTCCATCACAAACCTCGGACTTCCACGGTCTGTGTCGGCAACTCCGTAGAAATGGACCGCCGGTCGCGCTTGTGCGAATGCGTGACCAGCGCTTCTTTAATTTTTATTGAGCTGCGCAGACGCCGGAAGTCAGAGGTTAGTCATGGAGAACTTCGGGGGACTTTCAGTCCCCCGTTCTCCCTATCGCTGCCAGCGATCACACATGTATCCCCTATCCTGTGGATAGGGGATACATGTCTTTTGTAGGACACACTGTAGGTCAGATTTTTTTGGGGGGGTTGGGGCTGCATGGTGTTACCTACAGGGGGGCTGCATAGCGTTACCTACAGGGGGCTGTATGGCGTTACCTACAGGGGGGGCTGTATGGCATTACCTACAGGGGGGGCTGTATGGCGTTACCTACAGGGGGGGCTGTATGGCGTTCCCTACAGGGGGGGCTGTATGGCGTTCCCTACAGGGGGGGCTGTATGGCGTTACCTACAGGGGGGGCTGTATGGCGTTAGCGCCATACAGCCCCCTCTGTAGATAACGCCACACAGCCCCACTGTAGAGAACGCCATACAGCCCCCACTGTAGAGAACGCCATACTGAGTCCTCCCTGTAGATAACGCCATACAGCACCCCCTGTAGATAACGCCATACAGCCCCCCCTGTAGGTAACGCTATACAGCCCCCCCTGTAGGTAACGCCATGCAGCCCCAACCCCCATGTGGGTAACGCTATACAGCCCCCCTGTAGATAACACCATACACCCCCCACCCCCGTAGAGAACGCCATACAGCCCCCCCCTGTAGAGAACTCCATACAGCCCCCTCTGTAGAGAACACCATACAGCCCCCCTTGTAGAGAACGCCATACAGCCCCCTCTGTAGATATCTACAGAGGGGGCTGTATGGCGTTATCTAGAGGGGGGACTCTGTATGGCGTTCTCTACAGAGGGGGCTGTATGGCATTCTCTACAAGGGGGGCTGTATGGAGTTCTCTAGAGAGGGGGCTGTATGGCGTTCTCTACAAGGGGGCTGTATGGAGTTCTCTACAGAGGGGGCTGTATGGCGTTAAAGTTGTATATAAGAAAGTTTGTTACAATGTATCAGTCAATCATCTGTGAGCTAAACGCAGCAACAGCACAAACCCCTCTCCTGTGCTGGACTCCAGGCAGATGGCTCTTATCTACACTGATACATTGTAACAAGACCATCAGCTGTGAAAGTAATAAGCCAGGACTGGTTTTAATGTTCTCATTCACAGACAGCAGGCAGAGATCTTGAAAATCATGAGGAACTGAAGCAGGAAGACAGAAAGATGCAGAATGTCATTATACAGTAGGCTGGGGTGCTGCACCACTCGCAGGGAATTTATACGTGTAAGGCTATGTTCACACGGAGTATTTTGACTAGTTTTTTGATGCGGAAACCGCGTTGCAAAACTCGTCAAAAACGGCTTGAAAATGCCTCCCATTGATTTCAATGGGAGGCATCGGCGTCTTTTTCCCGTGAGCAGTAAAAGGGGGCCCCAGAAAATTTAGCTGTATGGGGCCCTGAAATTACTGATGGCGGCCCTGAGAATAAGACATGCAGTGAGTTTCACGCAGCGGACACACGCTGCGTGAAAAGTCACGCATGTATAAATAGCTCCATTGAATTGCAAAGGTCCGTGTGCTGTCCTTTGTTTTAACGGACAGCACACGGACGTATATAAAGTTTGCGTGAATCAGACTTAAGGGTATGTTCACATGGCTTATTTTCAGGCGTTTTTCTGGGCGTAAACGCCTTTGAAAAACGGCTGAATATACGGATGCAGATATTGCATGCATTTTTTTAAGCCCAAACAATAATTAGATGTAGGAGAGGATACACTTTAAGGCCTTCTTTATATATATATTTTTCTGTTTAGGTTCAGTTTCTGGTTTTGTCTTGAAAAATACATGCAAAATCACCGTAATGTTATTGTAGCTTCAGAAAACACATTTTTAGATAAACTGAGATTTTTTTATTTTTTTTTAACATGAACTAGAACCAATGGTCAGGCCCCAGTAGAAAATGATTGGGAAGTGCTGGTAGACATACTATGTACTTTTAGGGCAGCCGGAGAGCACACTACATTGATTTAGCAGGGTGTGGACAGGTTGTGAGCAGTCTGTATATAGATTGCAGAAGTTTGCCTCTTCCCAATACCACTAAACAGGAAAATCATCCTGTGCAGTAGAAAATCCTAACAGAACCGAGGGCTACATCCTGATAGATCTCAGTGTATATTACACCATACCTCCCAACTTTCAAGTATCACAAAGAGGGACAAACATATTGCACCGCGGCAATGTTTTTTTCTTTTAAGCAACACCCCCAATCCCCACCCATACACACCAGGTTTAGTCCACACAGTATCTTGGTCCCATAGTGCCTCCCACATAGTATAATGCCAAATAGCTGCCACCATACAGTATAATGCCCCCATTGATGCACCCATACAGTATAAAGCCAACACAAATGTCCCCATACAGTATAATACCCACAGTTTCTCCCATGCAGTATAATGTCCACACAGATGCCCCCATACAGTAAAACCCCACACAGATGCCCCAATGCAGTATAATGCCCAAGTTCCCCCATATAGCATAATGCCCCATAGCTGCCCCCATACAGCATAATGCCCACTTAGCTGCCCTTCTACAGTACAATGCCCCCAAAGCTGCCCCTAGTGATCGTGCCCGTGTAGATAGTGTCCATGTTGATAGTGCCACACCCCCCTTGAAGATAGTGCCACCCCCCTGTAAATAGCGCCTTTGGGACTCCCTCTAGGTGCGGAATCCCCAGCCAGAGCATAGACCGGGGATTCCGCTCCTAGAGGTAAACCCTGATGTCACTTTCCATATATAAACCCGAAACTGAACTATCGGCTCTCTGCTTCAGAATTAGTCCAGATCAGAGGAGCAGAGAGAGCTCCTCTACTCGCCGAGGACCCCCCGGGCACAGCGCTACTTTAAGTGATGTGCTCGGGGAAGCCCTTGACGTCTCTGTCCATATATGACAGTGGCTACTGATTGAGTGGAATCCCCGTTGCCAATCTGGCTGGGGATTCCGCTCCTATTGGAAACCCATGAGGTCACGGTCCATATATGGACTGTGACGTCAGTGGCTACTCCTTGAGCGGAATCCCCATTGCCGACTGCCCAGGGTTTCCGCTCCAGGAGGAGCCCCTGACGTCAATTAATAGCATTCATACTTCAATCGCTTATTACACTGGTTAATCTTTAACACATCCAAACTTTAAGATCACTATTATCTTGCCAAAACGAACACTCCTTGGGTTCATGTTTCAATGACATTAGTCCAGGTCGGTGCTCAGTAAATAGTTTTATCAGATTATTTATTGGGATATTGTTTGCATTGTTCTTATATTCTTAGCAAAGGATGCCATCAATGTCTAGCTGCACACTTTTTTATGTTATAGAACACTGCTGAATTGCACTGAAACACTTGCGGTCTTTGAATAATTTAGACTGGGGTCATTGGATTAGCACCACTGCATATCAGTACTATAGTGACAGACTATCACTAAACTATATACTTATGCACTAAAAAATACGCACAGTGATGTCACTGCGCAGAAATAATTCTTACAGTTATATCGCAGAACACACAAGGAGATTCATTAAATATGGAATGAGGAATTTGAAAGTTTTCCTGCCGGTTTTGGAAATGAAGAGTACAGTCTTGTACAACTAAGAACATTCTGGTTCTTATAAGGTATACGGTCTTCCAACAATGAAACAGGAATTTTAGAGTGAGGAACTATTGTTTTCATTGTAGATTTTCTATGATCGCTAGATTTTATGAGCTATTCAAATGGTGGTCAAACATGGTAAGGGTGTAACACCAGCACTCTGGGCTAGTTGGCGTACTACCTCTCCTAGAAGCACAGCTGTCAGGTTACCTTTGGTACACGCTGTACGGTTCCTGGATCTCCACATGGCCTTGCACTTCCTTCTGTTGCGGTGTCTGTCCATAGGGCTGGTATATGGTCACTTCCTGCATCTTATAGGGTTAGCGCGCGCACCCAAATCCATCCCCAGCCTATCCCTGTCAATCACCAGGTATATTAGTCAGCTTCACTAGCTACATCTTGCCTGAGCAATATTGGAAGGACCCATAGGTGTAGCTAGGGTCTCCTGCACCCAGGGCAATGATTCAGATTGGCTACCCCCCCCCCAACTTATTTCTGTCATCTCCTTCCCCCTCAACAGGATTGTTTTCTCTACCAATCAATGAGGTGTAATTTTTTTTTCACCATTTTATTTAATGTAACTCGGGCATAAAAGCATTTCTACAAGCGATAGTTATATAAGGGAGTTAACATTAAAATGAATTAAGAAAATAAATTAGAGGCCATACACAGCCCTCCTTGTAGTTAATCTGAGTCATCTGACTTCATGTCACGGAGGTGAGTTCAGGTGACTGGACTGGTCCAGTCCCAGGCCGTCACAGACCCCAGTGAGAACGCCGCTGCATGAACTCCTGGCTCTTCCTAACGCTGATCGCTGCTGCAGGTGTCTGACATACAGGGCACCTATCAGCTGCGATCAGCTGCTCTGCGGCGCCACCCCCTTCCCTACCACCTAGTTGCACCCAGGGCACATGCCCTGCCTGAGCCCCCCCAGCTACGTCCCTGGAACAAACTAGTTGTATCTTGCAAAGGTCCCTGTGTGCAGCGGAGTCCAGCTCTCTGCTGCCAGCCACTACGCTCACTGGTGGAGTAGTCTAGTGGGTCCACAACCTATTGGTCGTAACAATTTGCTCAGGCCATGGGCCCTGCTGACAATCAGAAGCCTGGCATGTAAAAGCTCTTCAAGGAACGGTCTCATCATAGAGCCCGCCAGGACTAGCTTGTGCAAGCCGGACAATATTATCTCTGATTATCTGGACAACATGGTGAAACTCCTGCCAGGAAGGAACTCCACATGTTGCAGCACCTCAGCTTGTGCAACAACTTGCATCTTGTTCACACTTGTGTATCCCCCTGTGTCACAGTGCAGGTTTAATAAACTTTATATGTGCGAGACACTTGGGGCTTCAGCTGTAGTGTATGGTCTAAACAGACTAACTTTTTCTCTCCCTGACTGATATCCCTTCTCCCATCCAACTGGTGATAGATAAAAGAAAAAAGGACACGGCGCCAGAAGAGGTTTGTTTTTCCAGGGAAACAAAATATGTGCTTCCTTTTCCAAATTGCAAATACTGGCAGGTAAATGCAAAGAGGTGCAAGCTGCTGACGATCCCCAAACGCAAACACCTGAAGGAGTTGCCTTGATGAAAATTGTAAAGAAAAAAAAAAAAAGGGATACTGTAGGCGCTGCTTGGTTGATAAAAGGTGGTTTATTGCATAAAGCAAGGTAAACAGATTGCTACGCGTTTCAACGCCGTACTGGCGTCTTCCTCAGGCAGATAACACATACAGTACAAGATCATGCATATATATACACATACAAGTGAACAGTGATAGGGCGAATTCAGTAAAAAAAACACGCCAAAAACGGGGAAAAGTCAAAGGTCACAGAAACAACTCTTGCTTATAAAGTTGGAAAAAAAAAAGTAGAAAAAAAAAAAAAGCCCAATGTGGCATATGGATGGTCCGTGTGTAGCAGTGTAACCTAACCGACATGGATCATGTGCTAGGTAGGAAGCCCGTAAGTAACAGTCAGTTCATGTTAAAAAGCTAAAGTAATTCATATTTAATATTTAATAAATTTAACCGAAAAAATTAGGTAAATAGCGTATGTGATTAGATAAATATGATATAAATATGGAACATATAATATCAAAGACTCCTTACTATTTATCGGATAGAGGGAGGTCACGCCTCCGGGAGCCATCACAAACAAGGACCTTGGAACGCACCATGAAACGCACAAACAAATGGCATTGTATGGGCGTCATGACAACCATCATGGCAACTCATGAGGGCCAGATGTCCATGAAACGCACGGTGGACCGCAAACCGCACCACACGGAGCAAAGTACAGAGGGGAGATGAATGGTAGGTGCAAACCTATCTTTTTATATTAATAAACATTTGTGCTTCACAATCATCGCAATTAATAGAATATTAGATACTAGGCTATTAAAATATCAAATTATTAAACTATTAAAATATCGAAATGCTCCGTTGAGAGAGAAATAAGTGTATGCATAAAATATAGTATTACGATAGTAATTTGTTTGGAAAACAGAATAATAAAACAATGATAATACAAGGGTAATAATAATATAGCAACAGTATAGTAATAATAATATAGTTGCTGAAATACAATTTAAACAAGATGTATTATTAGATTGACAATGGGATGATAAGTACAATGAAAATATAATAAAAATATGCCACGAAAAGATTGTTTAAAAAATAAGACAGTTGTTAAGATACAGTTGCCGGGGATATTATTAGATTGACAATGGGAAGGGAGATAGAATTGCGGAATTAATCTAATGAAGATTCCGTAATGTCATTAAGCCCATTAGGATGTAAGGTCCCCAATTTATAGATCCAGAAATTCTCCCTCTGTTTAAGTCTGGTAAATCTGTCAGAAAGTTCACACGGTATGCTTTCAATGGGAGTGACTGTCAGGACATCAAAATTGCATTTATGTTCCAGAGCGCAATGTCGGGATACGCTATGTTTCAGATAACCATTTTTAACATTAAACCTATGTTTATTCATCCTATCCCTAAGGGTTTGGGTTGTGCGCCCTACATATTGGAGGTTGCATGTGCATTGTAGTAAGTAGACCACATAGCTGCTGCCGCAATTCAAAAAGCTTTTTATTGCGAAACTTTCATTAGTTACCAAAGATGTAAAATGGGATGTCTTGGTATTGATATTCAAACAACATAGGCATCTTGTTTTCCCACAACGGAACGAGCCGTAGGTAGTCAGAGGTGTTTTAGGGGGGTGCTGTTGGACAGTGCGTAATTTGCTGGGTGCAATGAGGTTCCTCAAAGTTTTTGCCCTCCTATAGGTGATCTTGGGTCTTGTTGGAATAAGATCTTTCATGTATTGGTCATTAGTGAGAACGTGCCAATGTTTTTGCAATGTGGAGCTGATCAGTTTACTCCCTTTATTGAAAGTAGTGACGAAATTGCATCTGAAGTCACCTGACTTATTTGTGGTAATGGTTCGAGGGTTTAGGCAATCCAGTTGTGTAAGTGATTTTGCTCTGGTTTCAGCGCCTATGATCAGGCTGGAGGGGAAGTTCTTTTCTTTGAACCTTTTCCTCAGTAAATTACATTCTTTTTGGAAATCTTGGTTATTGGAACAATTCTTTCTAATCCTCTTAAACTGGCCAAAGGGTACGTTCTTCAGCCAGGGTGGGTAGTGGGCACTCCTGAAGTTCAGGTAGCTGTTTACATCAACCCCTTTAAAGTGGGTTTTTGTGGTTAACACGCGACCCTTTTTCTCAATTGTGAGATCCAAGAAGTCAATTTTGCTGACAGAGCACTCATGTGAAAAAGAGATTCCAAAGGTGTTGTCATTTAAGTGTTTCATGAAATTGGTAATCACGGTTGGATCACCTTTTATGATGAAAATGAGGTCGTCAATATAACGCTTATAGAAGATGATATTGTCTTTATACATATGATCACCAAAAATGTATATGTTTTCAAAAGCTCCCATGTACAAATTAGCATACGATGGGGCAAAACGTGATCCCATCGCAGAACCTTTGGTCTGTTTTAAAAAAAAAATTTTTTTCTAAAAATTTTTCCTTCTAAAGTGAAAATGTTATCAGTGAGTATAAAATCAAAGCTATTTATAAAAAAATTGATTTGTTTGTTCGGGAGACGTGCATCCGTTATCAGAAACGACAAAATTGCCTCTGTACCTAAATCATGTGGAATATTAGTGTACAAGGATGATACGTCTGCAGTTAGGAACCAGTGGTCAGTTAGATCATAAGTGGTTTGTAGCGCAAATAATTCCCTAATAAGATGTGATCACATTTCCCACCATCCCGTTCCTATATCATTTGCCTAAAATCCATAAATCCCTATCCAACCCCCCTGGCCGACCAATTATTTCAGGGATCGGGTCACTTACCAGCAACCTGTCCCACTACATTGACATGCATCTCCAACCTTTCGTCATTAAATTACCATCCTACCTCAAAGACTCCACACATCTTATTAGGGAATTATTTGCGCTACAAACCACTTATGATCTAACTCACCACTGGTTCCTAACTGCAGACGTATCATCCTTGTACACTGATATTCCACATGATTTAGGTACAGAGGCAATTTTGTCGTTTCTGATAACGGATGCACGTCACCCGAACAAACAAATCAATTTTTTTATAAATAGCATTGATTTTATACTCACTCATAACATCTTCACTTTCGAAGGAAAATTTTTTAAACAGACCAAAGGTTGTGCGATGGGATCACGTTTTGCCCCATCGTATGCTAATTTGTACATGGGAGCTTTTGAAAACATATACATTTTTGGTGATCATATGTATAAAGACAATATCATCTTCTATAAGCGTTATATTGACGACCTCATTTTCATCATAAAAGGTGATCCAACCGTGATTACCAATTTCATGAAACACTTAAATGACAACACCTTTGGAATCTCTTTTTCACATGAGTGCTCTGTCAGCAAAATTGACTTCTTGGATCTCACAATTGAGAAAAGGGTCGCGTGTTAACCACAAAAACCCACTTTAAAGGGGTTGATGTAAACAGCTACCTGAACTTCAGGAGTGCCCACTACCCACCCTGGCTGAAGAACGTACCCTTTGGCCAGTTTAAGAGGATTAGAAAGAATTGTTCCAATAACCAAGATTTCCAAAAAGAATGTAATTTACTGAGGAAAAGGTTCAAAGAAAAGAACTTCCCCTCCAGCCTGATCATAGGCGCTGAAACCAGAGCAAAATCACTTACACAACTGGATTGCCTAAACCCTCGAACCATTACCACAAATAAGTCAGGTGACTTCAGATGCAATTTCGTCACTACTTTCAATAAAGGGAGTAAACTGATCAGCTCCCCATTGCAAAAACATTGGCACATTCTCACTAATGACCAATACATAAAAGATCTTATTCCAACAAGACCCAAGATCACCTATAGGAGGGCAAAAACTTTGAGGAACCTCATTGCACCCAGCAAATTACGCACTGTCCAACAGCACCCCCCTAAAACACCTCTGACTACCTACGGCTCGTTCCGTTGTGGGAAAACAAGATGCCTATGTTGTTTGAATATCAATACCAAGACATCCCATTTTACATCTTTGGTAACCAATGAAAGTTTCGCAATAAAAAGCTTTTTGAATTGCGGCAGCAGCTATGTGGTCTACTTACTACAATGCACATGCAACCTCCAATATGTAGGGCGCACAACCCAAACCCTTAGGGATAGGATGAATAAACATAGGTTTAATGTTAAAAATGGTTATCTGAAACATAGCGTATCCCGACATTGCGCTCTGGAACATAAATGCAATTTTGATGTCCTGACAGTCACTCCCATTGAAAGCATACCGTGTGAACTTTCTGACAGATTTACCAGACTTAAACAGAGGGAGAATTTCTGGATCTATAAATTGGGGACCTTACATCCTGTCACGGCGCGGGGTGTGGACCCACTGGGCCGTACCGCGTAGCGGGGTAGCAGCTGGCCAACTAGGTACAAAACAATGTTTATAGTTCAAAATGGGTACCTGACGCAATAGTAGACAGTGGCAGGATCACGACTTGGCTTTCACAGCAGGTGATGCCACGGATTCAGCGGGAAGGCACGACTTGGCTTTCACAGCAGGTGACGCCGCGGATACAGCGGGAAGGCACGACTTGGCTTTCACAACAGGTGACGCCGCGGATGCAGCGGGAAGGCACGACTTGGCTTTCACAGCAGGTGACGCCGCGGATGCGGCGGAAGACACGACTTGGCTTTCACAGCAGGTAACGATAGTACGGGATACAAGGTACAGGCAGCAGGAACGGGCAACACTGGGAACTGGAAAACACTGGGAGACCTTTAGCAAGACAGACTAGGGTATACATCAACGCTCAGGCAAGGAACCAGTGGGCAGAGCTCATTTTTATAGTCCAGCAGCCATTTGGGCTAATAACTGATTACTCGCAGCTGGACGCGTACTGGCCCTTTAAGACCATGCACGCGCGGGCGCGCGTGCCCTGTGGGGAACGGCGCGAGGACCCGGAAGACAGTGCCGGCGCCTGCCAGAGGGAGGAGGACGCCGAGCAGAGAGGTGTCCATGGCCGGGATCGTCAGGGGGTGAGTTAGAACGGCGATCCCCGGCCATGGACGTAACAGTATCCCCCCTCTTACGCCCCCTCCTCTTGGGACCAGAGCGGGAAAGAAATTTCTTCACGAGGACCGGGGCATCGATATTCTCCTCTGGCTCCCAAGACCTCTCCTCTGGACCAAATCCCCTCCAATCCACCAAGTAAAATGTCCTGCCTCCTACTTTCTTGGTGGCCAGGATCTCCCTCACTTCAAAAGTTCCGGATGAACTGCCAGGAGCCACTGCGGAACTAGGAGTCCTGGAGTAGCGGTTTAGAACCATGGGTTTTAGCAAGGAGACGTGGAAGGAATTAGGGATCTTGAGGGTAGGAGGCAGTCGAAGCTTGTACGACACAGGATTGATCTGCAGCAGAATCTCGAAGGGTCCAAGGAACCTGCGGGCAAACTTGCAAGATGGCACCCTCAGCCGGATATTCCTGGAAGACAGCCAGACCTTTGTACCTGGAAGAAACTGGGGAGGTTCTCGTCTTCTAGTGTCTGCCTTTCTCTTCATGCGGTCCACCGCCAGCAGAATAGAAGACCGTGTCTGCTGCCATATTTGCAGAAAGTTCCTGAAGGTAGAATCGGCTGCAGGCACCTCAGACATAGTAGAGCCGGGCAGGGGTATTCGAGGATGTTGGCCATAGACTATAAAGAACGGACTGGAAGTGGTGGACTCACTGGTATGGTTATTATAAGAGAACTCCGCCCACGGAAGCAGCTGCACCCAGTCATCATGTCTTCTGGAAACAAAGTGCCGTAGGTAGTTCTCCATAATTTGATTAATCCTCTCAACTTGCCCTTTGGACTGAGGGTGATAAGCTTAGGAGAAGTCCAACTTTACCCCGAGTAGGCCACAGAGTGCTCTCCAGAACCTAGAGGTGAACTGGACCCCTCGATCTGAGACAATATGCAGAGGTAATCCATGCAGACGGAAGATGTGTTGCATGAAGAGGTCAGCCAGTCGAGCGGCAGAAGGCAGGCCAGTCAGGGGAACAAAATGAGCCATCTTTGAAAAACGATCCACCACCACCCAGATCACACTGCATCCTGCAGAGGGAGGCAGATCCGTAACAAAATCCATAGCAATATGCCGCCAGGGGGCCTCGGGCACCGGCAGTGGTTGGAGCAGACCGGCTGGTCTGGAGTGGGAACCCTTGTTGGCTGCACACACCGTACAGGAGGAGACAAAGTCTATGATATCTTTGGGCAGCGTGGGCCACAAGAACTGACGGGCAATTAGGTCTCGGGTCTTACGGGCACCCGCATGTCCTGCCAGCTTGGAACAGTGACCCCAGCGAAGGATTCTTCCTCTGTCTGCCAGCCGTACGAAAGTTTTTCCTGGGGGAATGCCTCTAACCTGCAGAGGGTTGACAGGGTAGATGCAGGAGAGATCGATAATATTCTGTGGGGGCTCCACAGTGTCCTCTGTTTCAAAAGACCTAGACAAGGCATCGGCCCTCACATTCTTGTCGGCAGGTCGGTAGTGGAGTTCGAACTGGAACCGTGCAAAAAACAATGACCATCTGGCTTGACGAGGATTCAGTCGTTGAGCCGTCTGTAGATAGGTCAAGTTCTTGTGGTCCGTGAAGACCAGGATAGGATGAGCTGCGCCTTCCAGTAGGTGTCTCCATTCCTGCAGAGCCATCTTGATGGCCAGTAACTCCCGGTCCCCAATCGAGTAGTTGCGCTCTGCAGAAGAAAACAGCTTGGAGTAGTAACCACATACCACCGTCTTGCCTTTCGAACCCCTCTGGTACAATAGAGCCCCGGCACCAATAGAGGAGGCGTCCACCTCTAACGAAAACTGCAGAGACACATCAGGATGGTGCAGAATGGAGGCAGAAGTGAAGGCTTTCTTTAAGGTTTCAAATGCGATCTCCGCCTCTGGAGTCCATACTTTGGCATTCATACCCTTTTTAGTAAGGGTGGAGATGGGAGCTGTCAGAGAAGAGAAGTTGGGGATGAATAGTCTGTAGAAGTTGGCGAATCCCAGGAAGCGTTGTATGGCCCTTAAGCCTTGGGGACGTGGCCACTCCAGGACAGCCTTGACCTTCTCAGGATCCATCTTGAGACTCTGATCAGAGATAATGTAGCCCAGGAAGGGAAGAGACTTTTCTTGGAACACACACTTCTCCAACTTGGCGTAGAGATGATTCTCTCTTAATCTAAGCAACACCTGGCGGACATGGCCCTGATGAGTCACAAGATCTGGGGAAAAAATCAAGATATCATCGAGGTATACCACAACACAGACATAGAGGAGGTCACGAAATATGTCATTCACAAATTCTTGAAATACTGCGGGAGCATTACACAGGCCGAAGGGCATGACCAAATATTCGTAGTGTCCATCACGTGTGTTAAAGGCAGTCTTCCACTCGTCTCCCTGACGGATCCGGATTAGATTGTAGGCCCCCCGCAGGTCAAGCTTGGAAAAAATTTTCGCCCCCCGTATACGATCAAAGAGCTCAGAAATCAACGGCAAGGGGTACCTGTTCTTTTTTTTTTTTCATTATCAAGATTTTTATTTTTGCAGCAACAAAATTATAGCATATACACATTACACAGCTTTGGCAGAAAAATTTGTATCCAGTATAAAATACAGATTATAACAGTTTATAAACATTATGAAAATGCATGAACACAAATAGGCGATAACCTCCCACCCATCTAAAGAGCATATGAATTAAAGTACAGTAGAACTAACTGTACCCCATGCACATTAATATAATACCATAGCCATGAGGACCAGGCCTCAATAAAGTAAAAATTGGTACATATAAGTGCCACAAAGAAATTATAACACCAACACAAGACACCAGACAACAAAGGGAAACACAAACACACATAGCGCTTGGAGAAAAGATCACATAATTTGCTCAGAACCTACCATCAAGCCATAGAGGTAGATCAGTACCACCCCGGAATCCAGACCATACTGCCCAAGTTTGGACAAAGAGCACAGACTTGCAGGGGGTACCTGTTCTTCACCGTGATCTGATTGAGACCCCGGTAGTCAATACAGGGTCGAAGGGATCCATCCTTCTTTTTGACAAAGAAAAACCCGGCTCCGGCCGGGAATGAAGACTTTCGTATGAAGCCCCTCTCTAGATTCTCGTTAATGTAGGCCGACATAGACTGGGTCTCTGGCAAGGAAAGAGGGTATACTCTACCGCGAGGAGGAGAAGAGTCAGGAATCAAGTCGATAGGACAGTCGTATTCTCGATGTGGTGGCAATATCTCTGCCTCCTTTTTGTTGAAAACATCAGCGAACTGAGAGTAACAAGGAGGTAGCCCAGACAATGACTGAGGCGAAGAAGGCTGGGATGGAAGGACATGACCCAGACAGCGGTCTAGACACTTGGGACCCCACTGAAGAACCTCTCCAGAGTTCCAATTCAGGACTGGGGCGTGAAGACGGAGCCAAGGCAAGCCCAGCAGCACGGGGTTGACGGCCTTGGACAGGACATACAGAGAGATCAGCTCGGAATGAAGAGCTCCCACCTGGAGTCTCAACGGCTTGGTCACAGACAATACTGGGTCAGGCAAAGGCAGTCCATCTACCGAGGCAACGATCAATGGTCTCTCCAGCAAAACAGTGGGCAACTGAAGGAGATCCACAAGGTCTTGACAGATGAAATTGGCTGCGGAGCCAGAGTCCAGGTAGGCAGAGACTGGATGAGGTCTCCCGCCAGCGACAATGGTTACAGGAATGAACAGCTTGGACGAGAATTCTCTATCAAGTGCAGTAGCGCCCAGGGTTGTCTCTCCAACCAATCCCAGACATTGGGGTTTCTTAGGCCTCTGGGGACACAGACGCACGACATGGCCAGCGAGGCCGCAATACAGACAGAGTCCAGAGGTGCGCCTGCGCTGTTTCTCCTGATCAGACAGTTTAAGCCGATCCACCTGCATCGGGACCTCGGACGCAGCAGAAGAACAGGGCAAGAGGGGTTGCTGGAAGTTGAGCGCCAGTCTAGGAAGCCGTCTCTCCTGAAGAATCTCTTGGGATCTCTCTCTGAGCCTTATGTCCACGCGGCTAGCCAGCTGAATCAGATCATCCAGGGCAGCTGGGAGATCTCGAGCAGCCAGTTCGTCTTTGATCTCAGGCGATAGGCCATGCCAGAAGGATGCTACCAAGGCCTCATTATTCCAAGACAATTCTCCTGCCAGAGTCCGGAACTAGATGGTGTATTCGCCCACGGAGACGTCCTCCTGACGCAGGTTAAAAATAGCAGTAGCAGCCGATGAGGCTCGTCCAGGCTCCTCAAATACGGAACGGAACAACCGCACAAACCCCAGGAAGTCTCTGGTCACGGGTCCCTGTCGTTCCCAGATTGGGTTCGCCCACGCCAGGGCCTTGCTGGCGAGTAGGGATACAATAAAGGCGATCCTGGCTCCGTCCGAAGGAAATGCTTGGGCGTGCAGAGTGAAATGGATTTGGCATTGGTTCAGGAACCCCCTGCACGAACTTGCATCTCCATGAAACCGTGGTGGCAATGGCAGCGAGAACCGAGAGTCCGAACTGGAGCTACCAGGAGGTGTAGCTGGAGGGTTGATCGGAGGAGTTTCACTAGGAGCGATGACGGAAGAAACTAGTGCACCAAGATGCTGCGCCATGGAGTCTACTGCCACAATGAGTTGATCCTGTCGCGCTTGCAGATCCTGCAGGTCTGCCTGCATGGCTTGGAAGGATGACAGACTCTTGACTTGGCCAGCGGGGTCCATGGCCTGAGCGTACTGTCACTGCGCGGGGTGTGGACCCACTGTGCCGTACCGCGTAGCGGGGTAGCAGCTGGCCAACTAGGTACAAAACAATGTCTATAATTCAAAACGGGTACCTGACGCAATAGTAGACAGTGGCAGGATCACGACTTGGCTTTCACAGCAGGTGACGCCGCGGATTCAGCGGGAACGCACGACTTGGCTTTCACAGCAGGTGACGCCGCGGATGCAGCGGGAAGGCACGACTTGGCTTTCACAGCAGGTGACGCCGTGGATGCGGCGGAAGACACGACTTGGCTTTCACAGCAGGTGACGCCGCGGATGCGGCGGAAGACACGACTTGGCTTTCACAGCAGGTAACGATAGTACGGGATACAGGGTACAGGCAGCAGGAACGGGCAACACTGGGAACTGGAAAACACTGGGAGACCTTTAGCAAGACAGACTAGGGTATACAACAACGCTCAGGCAAGGAACCAGTGGGCAGAGCTCATTTTTATAGTCCAGCAGCCATTTGGGCTAATAACTGATTACTGGCAGCTGGACGCGTACTGGCCCTTTAAGGCCGTGCACGCGCGGGCGCGCACGCCCTGCGGGGAACGGCGCGAGGACCCGGAAGACAGTGCCGTTGCCTGCCAGAGGGAGGAGGACGCCGAGCAGAGAGGTGTCCATGGCCGGCCATGGACGTAACACATCCTAATGGGCTTAATGACATCACGGAATCTTCATTAGATTAATTCCGCAATTCTATCTCCCTTCCCATTGTCAATCTAATAATATCCCCGGCCCCAGCAACTGTATCTTAACAACTGTCTTATTTTTTAAACAATCTTTTCTTGGAATATTTTTATTATATTTTTATTGTACTTATCATCCCATTGTCAATCTAATAATACATCTTGTTTAAATTGTATTTCAGCAACTATATTATTATTACTATACTATTGCGATATTATTATTACCCTTGTATTATCATTGTTTTATTATTCTGTTTTCCAAACAAATTACTATCGTAATACTATATTTTATGCATACACTTATCTCTCTCTCAACGGAGCATTTCGATATTAATAGTTTAATAATTTGATATTTTAATAGCCTAGTATCTAATATTCTATTAATTTCGATGATTGTGAAGCACAAATGTTTATTAATATAAAAAGATAGGTTTGCGCCTACCATTCATCTCCCCTCTGTACTTTGCTCCGTGTGGTGCGGTTTGCGGTCCATCGTGCGTTTCATGGACATCTGGCCCTCATGAGTTGCCATGATGGTTGTCATGACGCCCATACAACGCCATTTGTTTGTGCGTTTCATGGTGCGTTCCAAGGTGCTTGTTTGTGATGGCTCCCGGAGGCGTGACCTCCCTCTATCCGATAAATAGTAAGGAGTTTTTGATATTATATGTTCCATATTTATATCATATTTATCTAATCACAAACGCTATTTACCTAATTTTTTCGGTTAAATTTATTAAATATGAATTATTTTAGCTTTTTAACATGAATTGACTGTTACTTACGGGCTTCCTACCTAGCACATGATCCATGTCGGTTAGGTTACACTGCTACACACGGACGATCCATATGCCACATTGTGTTTTTTTTTTCTTTTTTCCAACTTTATAAACAAAAGTTGTTTCTGTGACCTTTGACCTTTCCCCGTTTTTGGCGTTTTTTTTTACTGAATTGGCCCTATCACTGTTCACTTGTATGTGTATATATATGCATGATCTTGTACTGTATGAGTTATCTGCCTGAGGAAGACGCCAGTCCGGCGTTGAAACGCGTAGCAATCTATTTACCTTGCTTTATGCAATAAACCACCTTTTATCAACCAAGCAGCGCCTACAGTATCCCTCTTTTTTATTTTATTTTCTTTACAATTCCCATCCAACTGGGTCAGACTTATGGTTCACTTTGCTTTAGAATTATTTATTGAATGTCACATTTTTCACGAGTATTTTGTGGGTATGTGCTAAACTACAATTTGGAACATTTATATTTTTTTAAGCACTTGGCACTTTATCTTCTGACCAGGGAGCATTTCATTCCGTATACTATTACCTTATAGTCTGGTCGAGTGGAAAGATCACTTGCTAACTATTGAGTTTTTATTTTGTCCTTAACCTAATATGGCTACAGTAGGGTCATTATTGTCTGTGACCCATGTGCATGAGTTACCCCCCCCCCCCCCCCCATTTTAAAGAAAATGTTTGTGGGTGTATTATTTGTGGGTGTATTGTCAAAAAAATGTCCGTCACACGGCCGCAGTAGGAACAATAGACCCCAAATGGGGCTATTCACACGACCGATTTTTTGACGGCCCGGGAAACTGGACCGTCAAAAAATGGGACTTGCCCTATTTTCGTCCGTTCTCCCGGCTCCCATAGAAGTCTATGGGCCTGGGTAATACACGGCCATCACTTGAATGTGTTCCGAGTGACGACCCTGTCTTCCGCCACTCGCTCTCTCCTCCTCACAGTGCATGTGAGGAGGAGGAGGGTATTTTTTTGCTCCCTGTAGGAGCGGAATCCCCAATACCCGGCCATAGCTTCGGCAACACTGTGGCCGGGGATTCTGCTTCAGGAGAAATCACTGACTTCACAGTCCATATATGGACACAGTGACGTCAAGTACTTCTGAAGTGGAATCCGCCGTGCTGTGGCCGGTGTTTCCGCTCCAGGAGAAGTCCCTGACTTCACTGTCCATATAAATCGACATTGAATTCAGGGACTTCTCCTGGAACGGTCCCCTACAGTGGCACTATCTATGGAAAGGTAGGGCGGGGGTGCCATCTACACCGTGTTCCAAATTATTATGCACATTGGATTTAAGTGTCATAAACATTTAATTATTAGTTTTTCAATTAAACTCATGGATGGTATTGTGTCTTAGGGCTCTTTGGATCATTGTAATCAATCTCAGACACCTGTGATAATTAGTTTGCCAGGTGTGCCCAATCAAAGGAAAACTACTTAAGAAGGACGTTCCACATTATTAAGCAGGCCTCAAGCAATATGGGAAAGAAAGAGGATCTCTCTGCTGCCGAAAAGCGTGAAATAGTGCAATACCTTGGACAGGGTATGAAAACATTGGATATTTCAAGAAAAGTGAAGCGTGATCATCGTACTGTGAAAAGATTTGTGGCTGATTCAGAGCACAGACAGGTTCGTTCAGATAAAGGCATAATGAGGAAGGTTTCTGCCAGACAAATTAATAGGATTAGGAGAGCAGCTGCTAAAGTGCCATTGCAAAGCAGCAAACAGGTATTTGAAGCCGCTGGTGCCTCTGGAGTCCCGTGAACCTCAAGGTGTAGGATCCTCCAGGGGTTTGCAAGTGTGCATAAAGCTATTATTCGGCCACCCCTAAACAATGCTCACAAGCAGAAACGGTTGCAGTGGGCTCAGAAATACATGAAGACTCATTTTCAACCGTGTTGTTTACTGATGAGTGCCATGCAACCCTGGATGGTCCAGATGGATGGAGTAGTGGATGGTTGGTGAATGGCCACCATGTCCCAACAAGGCTGCGACGTCAGCAAGGAGGTGGCGGAGTCATGTTTTGGGCTGGAATCATGGGAAGAGAGCTGCTAGGCCCCTTTAGGGTCCATGACGGTGTGAAAATGACCTCTGCAAAGTACGTAGAGTTTATGATTGACCACTTTCTTCCGTGGTACAAAAAGAAGAACCGTGCCTTCCGTAGCAAAATTATCTTCATGCATGACAATGCACCATCTCATGCTGCAAAGAATACATCTGTGTCATTGGCTGCTATGGGCATAAAAGGAGAGAAACTCATGGTGTGGCCCCCATGTTCCCCTGACCTCAACCCTATTGAGAACCTTTGGAGCATCCCCAAGCAAATATCTATGAGGGTGGGAGGCAGTTCACATAAAAACAGAAGCTCTGGGAGGCTATTCTGACATCCTGCAAAGATATTCAAGCAGAAACTGTCCAAATACTCACAAATGCAATGGATGCAAGAATTGTGGAGGTGATATCAAAGAAGGGGTCCTATGTTAACATGTAACTTGGCCTGTTAAGTTTTTTTTTATTGAAAGCGCTTTTGATTTCTGTAAGTATGACCTCCTGATGCTGCAAATTCAACAAATTACCATTTTAGTTCTCTTTACAACCTTTAAAATGTTTTGATCTCTGTTGTGCATAATAATTTGAAACAGTGCATTTTGAGTTTTTTACTTCTAAAAAAAAATCTGTTATCATTAGATTTGTTCAATAAAATTCGCATTATACTCCAACGGTTGATGTCTTGTAGATTATACTGACTGTCATTTGCATCGACTATTTAGGAAAATCAGCGAAAAATAACATTTGCATAATAATTTAGAATGTGGTGTATGGGGGGGGGGGTGCTATGTAAAAGGGTGCTGTGTGGCATTACCTACAGGAGGCTGTGGGGCACTACCTACAAGGGAGGCTGTGTGGCACTACCTACAAGGGGGGCTGTGTGGCACTACCTACAAGGGGGGCTATGTGGCACTACCTACAAGGGGGGCTGTGTGGCACTACCTACAGAGGGCAGTGTGTAGTATTATCTACAGAGGGAAGTGTGTGGCAAAAAATGTACAAATTAAATTCATCAGTTTTTAAAACGGACAGAGAAACAAACGGATGCAAAACGCGTCAAAATCGTCCGTTAATAATGGAAACACGGCCCAGAATGGAAACGGAACGGATGCAAAACAGCAGACATTCGGAACCTGGCGTGTGAATAGAGCCTTAGGGTAAGTTCACACGTAGCGAAAATACTGCAGCTTTTTCGCAACTTATTTCATTGCGGAAAATCCGCAGCATAATACAGTAGCACCAGAGTGGATGAGATTTGAACAAATCTCATCCACACGCTGCAGATAAACTGCTCAGAAATTGACCTGCGGTGCATTTTTTTAAAATCTGCAGCATATCAATTGTATTTGCGTAATCGCTGCTTTTGTCTTACAGGTTTTCCCCATTAGATTCAATGGGAGGTAAAACCTGCAAGAAATAGCAGATGTTGCTCTTTTATGCAGTGGTAAAGCTGCGATTCCGCCACAAAAAAACGCATCTCAGAAAAGAAATAAATCTTATACTTACCAAGAATTTCGTGCTTCTTCGTCCAGGCTGGTATCCTGGGACATTCTGGACTATATATGCGAGGGCAGATATGCAGAGTTCCTTTTTGCAGCGTAATGAACGTAGCCTTAAAATGGTAAAGCCTCCACTTTAATTATCTGAACTTGAACTAATGGGAGATTTATGGGCTGTCTAAGGCGTTATTCACACAAACGTATTTTACGTCCGTGATACGCTCGTGAAAATAACGCGCGTCGCACGGACCTATGTTAGGCAATGGGGACGTTCAGACAGTCCGTGATTTTCACGCAGCGTGTGTCCGCTGCATATAACTCACGACATGTCCTATACTTGGCCGTTTTTCGCACATCACGCACCCATTGAACTCAATGGGTACGTGAAAATCGCGCACGCCACACGGAAGCACTTTCGTGTGCCGCGCGTGATTCGCGCTACAGTTGTAAAATAAATTAATAAAAACATAAAATCACATCCTGCTTTTATGTTTGTAAACATGAAAACAGAGTGTCATAACCAGTGGCGTAGCTACCGCTATAGCAGCAGTAGCGGCTGCTACGGGGCCCGCGGCATGAGGGGGCCCGTGTCGCCCGCCGGCACGGGCCCCCACCATGGCCGGAGGCTCCGCTAGCAGACGCTATGGCTGCTACAGCGAGACGCCACTGAACACTACGGCAGAGCAGGGAGGTATCTCCCCACTCTGCCATTAAACAAAAGACATGCATCCCCTATCCACAGGATAGGGGATACATGTGTGATCGCTGGCATTGATAGGGAGAACTGGGGACTGAAAGTCCCCTGAAGTTCTCCATCACAAACCTCGGACTTCCGGGGTCTGTGTCGGCAGCTCCGTAGAAATGAATGGAGCGCCGGTCGCGTTTGTGCGCATGCGTGACCAGCGCTCCTTTCATTTTTATTGAGCTGCGCAGACACCGGAAGTCAGAGGTTAGTCATGGAGAACTTGGGGGACTTTCGGTCCCCCGTTCTCCCTATCACTGCCAGCGATCACACATGTATCCCCTATCCTGAGGAGAGGGGATACATGTCTTTTGTCTTTTCACACTGTAGGTCGCATTTTTTTGGGGGGTTGGGGGACGCTGTATGGCGTTCCCTACAGGGGGGGCTGTATGGCGTTCCCTACGGGGGGGCTGTATGGCGTTCCCTACGGGGGGGCTGTATGGCGTTCCCTACAGGGGGGGCTGTATGGCGTTCCCTACAGGGGGGGCTGTATGGCGTTCCCTACAGGGGGGGCTGTATAGCGTTCTCTACAGGGGGGGCTGTATGGCGTTCCCTACAGGGGGGGGCTGTATGGCGTTCTCTACAGTGGGGGGCTGTATGGCGTTCCCTACAGGTTGGGGCTGTATGGCGTTCCCTACGGGGGGGCTGTATGGCGTTCCCTACGGGGGGGCTGTATGGCGTTCCCTACAGGGGGGGGGCTGTATGGCGTTCCCTACAGGGGGGGCTGTATGGCGTTCCCTACGGGGGGGCTGTATGGCGTTCCCTACAGGGGGGGCTGTATGGCGTTCCCTACAGGGGGGCTGTATGGCGTTCCCTACAGGGGGGGGGGGCTGTATGGGAACGCCATACAGACCCCCTGTAGATAACGCCATACAGACCCCCTGTAGATAACGCCATACAGACCCCCTGTAGATAACGCCATACAGACCCCCTGTAGGGAACGCCATACAGACCCCCTGTAGGGAACGCCATACAGCCCCCCCCTGTAGGGAACGCCATACAGCCCCCCTGTAGATAACGCCATACAGCCCCCCTGTAGATAACGCCATACAGCCCCCCTGTAGATAACGCCATACAGCCCCCCTGTAGATAACGCCATACAGCCCCCCTGTAGATAACGCCATACAGCCCCCCTGTAGATAACGCCATACAGCCCCCCTGTAGATAACGCCATACAGCCCCCCTGTAGATAACGCCATACAGCCCCCCTGTAGATAACGCCATACAGCCCCCTGTAGATAACGCCATACAGTCCCCCTGTAGATAACGCCATACAGTCCCCCTGTAGATAACGCCATACAGTCCCCCTGTAGATAACGCCATACAGTCCCCCTGTAGATAACGCCATACAGTTCCCCTGTAGATAACGCCATACAGTCCCCCTGTAGATAACGCCATACAGTCCCCCTGTAGATAACGCCATACAGTCCCCCTGTAGATAACGCCATACAGTCCCCCTGTAGATAACGCCATACAGCCCCCCTGTAGATAACGCCATACAGCCCCCCTGTAGATAACGCCATACAGCCCCCCTGTAGATAACGCCATACAGCCCCCCTGTAGATAACGCCATACAGCCCCCTGTAGATAACGCCATACAGTCCCCCTGTAGATAACTCCATACAGTCCCCCTGTAGATAACGCCATACAGTTCCCCTGTAGATAACGCCATACAGTCCCCCTGTAGATAACGCCATACAGTCCCCCTGTAGATAACGCCATACAGTCCCCCTGTAGATAACGCCATACAGTCCCCCTGTAGATAACGCCATACAGTCCCCCTGTAGATAACGCCATTCAGTCCCCCTGTAGATAACGCCATACAGTCCCCCTGTAGATAACGCCATACAGCCCCCCTGTAGATAACGCCATACAGCCCCCCTGTAGATAACGCCATACAGCCCCCCTGTAGATAGCGCCATACAGCCCCCTCTGTAGATAACGCCATACAGCCCCCCTGTAGATAGCGCCATACAGCCCCCTCTGTAGATAACGCCATACAGCCCCCCTGTAGATAGCGCCATACAGCCCCCTCTGTAGATAACGCCATACAGCCCCCCTGTAGATAGCGCCATACAGTCTACCTGTGGATAACGCCATACAGTCCCCCTGTGGATAGCGCCATACAGCCCCCTCTGTAGATAGCGCCATACAGCCCCCTCTGTAGATAGCGCCATACAGCCCCCTCTGTAGATAGCGCCATACAGCCCCCTCTGTAGATAGCGCCATACAGCCCCCTCTGTAGATAGCGCCATACAGCCCCCTCTGTAGATAGCGCCATACAGCCCCCTCTGTAGATAGCGCCATACAGCCCCCTCTGTAGATAGCGCCATACAGCCCCCTCTGTAGATAGCGCCATACAGCCCCCTCTGTAGATAGCGCCATACAGCCCCCTCTGTAGATAGCGCCATACAGCCCCCTCTGTAGATAGCGCCATACAGCCCCCTCTGTAGATAGCGCCATACAGCCCCCTCTGTAGATAGCGCCATACAGCCCCCTCTGTAGATAGAGCCATACAGCCCCCTCTGTAGATAGCGCCATACAGCCCCCTCTGTAGATAGCGCCATACAGCCCCCTCTGTAGATAGCGCCATACAGCCCCCTCTGTAGATAGCGCCATACAGCCCCCTCTGTAGATAGCGCCATACAGCCCCCTCTGTAGATAGCGCCATACAGCCCCCTCTGTAGATAGCGCCATACAGCCCCCTCTGTAGATAGCGCCATACAGCCCCCTCTGTAGATAGCGCCATACAGCCCCCTCTGTAGATAGCGCCATACAGCCCCCTCTGTAGATAGCGCCATACAGCCCCCTCTGTAGATAGCGCCATACAGCCCCCTCTGTAGATAGCGCCATACAGCCCCCTCTGTAGATAGCGCCATACAGCCCCCTCTGTAGATAGTGCCATACAGCCCCCTCTGTAGATAGCACCATACAGCCCCCTCTGTAGATAGCGCCATACAGCCCCCTCTGTAGATAGCGCCATACAGCCCCCCTCTGTAGATAGCGCCATACAGCCCCCTCTGTAGATAGCGCCAAACAGCACCCCCTGTAGATAAGGCTGTTATACAGAGGGGGCTGTATGGCGCTATCTACAGAGGGGGCTGTATGGCGCTATCTACAGGCGGGGCTGTAAAAAAGACACTATCTACAAGGGGGGGGTTGTGTGACACCCAGGGGAGGGGGGGCCCCAGTCAAAAGTTTGCTATGGGGCCCAGTCTTTCCTAGTTACGCCCCTGGTCATAACGATGCCATATGCGCGAAAATCATGCAGCCACGCACCAAATACTGATGCCACACGGAACTGCTATGCACGCAAAACACAGCGTTTTTTGTGCGTGCAATACGCACACGTTCGTCTGAATAAGGCCTAACACAGATAATCCTTTAATATACTGTAACTATAAGGTGAACAGCTGATGTTTCACTTGGGAAAGGCTAGAGTTATTTAAAATATATAACTAATGTATGAAGTGCCCTGCTGACTTGTTTGTGTTGCATTAATTGGTGACCATTCATAACTATCTTGAAGTATTTTTATCTATTGCTAAAGATAAATATTAAACTATTCTGAAAATACTTTCAAAGGCAGCCAAGTGTCACCTTTGAAATTATTTATTTTCTCAACATGGTGACCTGATTGCTAAAGTAAATGAACAAAATACGTAGTCTGCCCCAGAAATTATTATCAAAAGTATGTGGGCACCTGACCATCACACCGATACAGTGGAGTAACAGGGGGTCTGGAGGGGTCCTGACGCCAGGTAGAATCAGGACGTTATAGGTGATACAGCATACAACGTTCAGATCGGACAGGATGTGGCAGCCTGAGAAGATTCATTGCTGGCCCCCTGTGGTCAAGGGAAGATGGAAGAGCATTGCAACCTTGAAGAAATTTAGACATGCATTCACTGTTCAACTTTAATATGTTCACACGGATTACAAAATACGGCGGAAAATACGGAGCTGCACTTCTTTTTACACACCGTTTTTTGAAAATGAGGCATAAAAAACCGCCCTGTCGAACAGAACGTCGTATTTCCCATTGAAATCAATGGGCAGAAGTTTGTAGGCTTCTGCTTCCGATTTATCAGCCATTTTTTGGGACATTTACGGCCCGAAAAACGGCTGAAAATAGCACGTGTGAACATACCCTAAACGATGAGGCTTAGGCCATGTCCACATAGGGCGGATACGATGTGTAAGGGTATGTTCACACGGCCTATTTACGGACGTAATTCGGGCGTTTTTGCCCCGAATTACGTCTGAAAATAGCGCCTCAATAGCGCTGACAAACATCTGCCCATTGAAAGCAATGGGCAGACGTTTGTCTGTTCACACGAGGCGTATATTTACGCACCGCTGTCAAATGACGGCGCGTAAATAGACGCCCGCGTAGAAGAAGTGACCTGTCACTTCTTTGGCCGTAATTGGAGCCGCTATTCATTGACTCCAATGAATAGCAGCGCTAATTACGGCCGTAATTGACGCGGCGTTCAAGCGCCTGCACATGCCGGTACGGCTGAAATTACGGGGATGTTTTCAGGCTGAAACATCCCCGTAATTTCAGCCGTTACGGACCCCCGCCGTGTGAACATACCCTAAAAGTACACAGCATATCCGCCCTGGACCCCGCAGGGAATTCCGGCTGAAAAACAGCACCAAATTGTGGTGCTGTTATTTGGCCGGAAGGTCCGCTGCGAAAAAAAAAGGTTATACTTACCCGTAGTCATGGCAACGTCCCTCTGATGTCCTGCAGCCCGGCCTCCTGGGGGGGGGGACGCTTCATCCCATGTAACTGCTGCAGCCTGTGATTGGCTGCAGCAGTCACATGGGATGAAACATTATCCCAGGAGACCGGGCTTCAGGGCGTCAGAGGGACGCGTCACCATGACTATGGGTAAGTATACCTTTTTTTTCATGATTTGTGATTATGGCTACGGAATCCCAGCTTTCCTGCTGTAAAAATTGCAAAATATCTGCTATTTGGTGCGGGTTTTATCTCCCATTGAATTCAATAGGAAAAACCTGCGACAGAAAACCGGCGATTCTGCAGCATAAAGTGACATGCTGCAGATTTAAAAAACTGCACTGAAAGTCAATTTATGGATATTTTTTCAGAGTATTTTTCATCCACTCTGCTGCTACTCTATTCTGCTGCGGATTTTCCACAATGAAACAAGTTGCGGAAAATCCGCATGATTTACGCTACGTAGAAATTGAAACTCAGAATAAAAAATAAATAATCTTAAACTTGAATTCGGTGCTTCTTCATCCAGGCCGGCCTCCTGGGATGACGTTTCATCCTATGTGACGGCTGCAGCCAACCACAGGCAGCAGTACTCACAAGGGATGAAAAGTCATCCCAGGAGGCCGACCTGTAGGACAGCAGAGGGACGTGTTGCCATGGCTACGTAAGTGTAGCGTCCATGGCCGCGGGTCCTCGGGTTTACTCAACTCCCGATGCCCGCAGCTATGGATCTGTGAGCGCTGGACCCCATCCCCTTCCTAGGAGACGCCAGCGCTCATTTCCGCTCCGGTCCGCTGTGTCCCATAGGGTGCACGTGCACGCTCGAGCCCGCTCTTAAAGGGCCAGCGCGCACACATGAAAACCATCATCATCAACCCACATGATTTCCTGGACTATAAGAAGGCCCCAGCCCTCCTGATCTTTGCCTATCCCTTAAGTCTGTCTTGCAAATGGTCCCTTAGTGTTTCCCGTTGCAGTTGTTACCTGTGCCCTGTTACCTGTTCCTGTATCCCGTGCTGTGTTTTTGTTCCTGTGCCTACTAGTGTCGGAGTCGTGTCCTACTGCACCTGTTGTCGTTTGCCACGTCCAGTGTCTTCTGCCACATCTTGTACTACCCGCCCGCCACATCTGGCGCAACCTGCTGCACCGACCTCCATCCGTGCTGAAGCCACAGCCACTGTCTGGACTAGTTCAGGTACCCGAGTGTTACGAACTGCTATAGACTTTTGTATAGACTGAGACCTGGTTAGCTCCCTCTCCTCTACGGCGGAGCGGCCTTGTGGGTCCACATACCCTGTGATCGTGACAGTAAGGGCTTATTCAGACAAACGGGATATACGTCCGTGCAACGCACGTGATTTTCACACGTGTCGCACTGACCTATATTAGTCTATGGGGCCGTGCAGACATGTGCAGGATTTTTTACGCAGTGTTGGTCCGCTGCATAAAAATCACAACATGTCCATTCTTTGAGCGTTTTTCGTGCATCACGCACCCATTGAACGGAGTGTCATAATGATGGCGGCTGCGCGAAAAGCACGCAGCCGCGCATCATATGCTGATGCCACACGGAGCAGTTAAGTGCCTTTTGTACACGCAAAACGCCGCGTTTTTTTGCGTGCGCAAAAAGCACGCGCTCGTGTAAACTCGTGTATGAAAACTTTTTTTTTTTTTTATGTGCACCTTTCCACAGCAGACATTCCGGCCGAAAAACTGCACCACAATTTGGTAAGTTTTTTCATCCGTTATTCCCTGTGGCGTCTAGGGCAGATACGCTGTGTGCTTTTACGCAACATATCCGCCCTGTGTGAACATAGCCTGAGAGTTGAAACCAATCAGCCTGTCAGGTGAATCCTGCTGACTCATATCCTCATTGTATAGTCAGCTAACATTCCACATGAAAACCTCCCCAAATATGGCCAAACTAAAATGGGAAAGGGACATGAGACTTATCTCAGATGAAAAGTGGACTTCTATACCAGACCTTACACCCGAGATTCCGTTATGCGAGACTCAAAGGGTTTCCCAGTTATTTCTCATTCATAGAGATTATAAAACACTGAGGTTGCGGCATAAGCTAGAGATTAGGTAAGACTCAGCTTGTTGGAGATGTACATGTTTTGGGGGGTTTGTACCATTTAATTTCCACAACATACCTACCACTTTGAAGATGCAAAAATGTTTTGCCTGTGACACAAATAATAATTAACCCCTTAATGACCGGGCCATTTTGCACGTTAATGACCAAGGATTATTTTTTGTTTTTTCACGGTCGCATTCCAAGAGTCGTAACTGTTTTTTTATTCCGTCGACATAGCCATATAAGGGCTTGTTTTTTGCGGGACGAGTTGTATTTTGTAATTGTACCATTTTTAGATGCTTACAATATATTGATTAACTTTTATTAACTTTATTTTAGGAGAGAATTGAAAATAAGCATCTATTCCAGCATTAATTTTCACGTTATAAATTTACGCCGTTTACTATGCAGCGTAAATAACATGTTAACTTTATTCTATGGGTCGGCACGATTACGGGGATACCAAATATGTAAAGGTTTTATATGTTTTCCTACGTTTGCACAATAAAAAGCCTTTTAGAAAAAAATTACTTGTTTTTGCATCGCCGCGTTCCAAGAGCTGTCATTTTTTTATTTTTCCGTCGATGTGGCCGTATGTGGGCTTGATTTTTGCGTGCCAATGTGTAGTTTTCATTAGTACTATTTTGGGGTACATAGGACTTATAGATTAACTTTTATTTTATTTTTTATGGGGGGAATGGGAGAAAAGAGAGAATTTTGCCGTTGTTTTTTGCGGGTTTTTGGACGCCGTTCATCCGGCGGTTTAATTAATGTGTTCATTTTATTGTTCAAGTTGTTACGATCGCAGGGATAACATATATGTGCATGTGTTATTTGTTTTGACACTTTTACTGAATAAAACCACTTTTTGGGCAAAAAAAGTAGTTTTATTTGATTTTGACTGTCATTTTTATTTTATTTTTTTTCCACAAACTTTATTTAACTGATTGACATTTTTTTTTTTTTGTCCCACCAGGGGACTTCACCATGCGATGTGCTGATCGCATATATAATGCTTTGGTATACTTCGTATACCAAAGCATTATTGCCTGTCAGTGTAAAACTGACAGGCAACCTATTAGGTCATGCCTCCGGCATCGCCTAACAGGCAGTTGCGGAAGACAGACCTGGGGGTCTTTGTTAGACCCCCGGCTGTCATGGAAACCCGACGGCGACCCGCGATTTGTTTGCGGGGGCGCCGATCGGGTGACAGAGGGAGCTCCCTCCCTCTGTCAAACACATTAGATGCCGCTGTCACTATTGACAGCGGCATTTAATGGGTTAAACTGCCGGAATCGGAGCGCGCTTCGATTCCGGCAGTTGCAGCAGGAGCCAGGCTGTGTATAACAGCCGTGCTCCTGCCGCTGATCGCGTGAGTACACTGGCAGTGCCCGCGCCATCACAGGTTGGATATATCCGTCCTCCTGCGCGAACTAGCAGCTGCTGAGGACGGATATATCCGTCCTTCGGTGTTAAGGAGTTAAAGGGGTTTTCCCCACAAACACAAGTATCCCCTATCTTGTGGATAGGGATACATGTGTGATCGCTAGCTGTCCGACCAATGGGATCCCCATCAATCAGAAGGGGGGACTGAAATTCCCTCAAAGCGCTTCATGAGAACGGGGTGTATGCTCAACCAAAACTCCATTAATTTCTATGGAGATGCCAGAGACCGCGGTCCCGGAAGTTCAATAGAAATTAATGAAATGCTGGGCGAGCATGCGCACTAACGCTGCGACTTTGTTTTCCCTTTCTCCTCATCGCTAGGTGTCTGTGGATAGGGGATACATGTGTTTTGTGGAAAAATCACTTTAAGACAAAAAACTGACAATAATGTGCATACGTATTCATCCCCTGAAAGTCAATGCTTTGTGGAGCACCTTTTGCTGCAATTACAGATGCAAACCTCTTGGGGTATGAGACACTGGGATTTTTCTACGCAAAACTGCTCCACTTCCTTCAAGTTAGGGCGGATTTACACGAATGTTATATACGTCCGTGCAACGCGCGTGATTTTCACGCTCGTCGCGCGGACCTATGTTAGTCTATGGGGCAGTGCAAACTGTCAGTGATTTTTGCGCAGCGTGTGTCCGCTGTGTAAAACTCACGACCGGGCCTATATTCGTGCGTTTTTCGCGCATCAAGCACCCATTGAAGTCAATGAAAATGAAAATCACGCGCACCACAGGGAAGCACTTCCGTGGGACGTGCGTTATTCGCGCAACAGCAGTCAAAAGTATGCTTGAAAACAGAAAAGCAACACGTGCTTTTCTGTTTACAAACATCCAAACGGAGTTTCATAATGATGGCGGCTGCGCGAAAATCACGCAGCCGCACATCCCATGTGATGACACACGGAGCTGTTAAGTGCCTTTTGCGCACGCAAAACACATCGTTTTTTGCGTGCGCAAAAACGCACACGCTCGTGTAAATCCCCCCTAAGATGTGTTGTGCTAATGTTCAGCAGTCTTCAACTCATGCCACGGATTCTCTATTGGATTGAGGTCTGGGCTTTGACTCGGCCATTCCGAGACATTTAGGTGTTTCCCATTAAACCACCCCAGTGTAGCTTTAGCGTATGTGCACACGAGAAGTGGCTTTTACGTCTGAAAAGACAGACTGTTTTCAGGAGAAAACAGCTGCCTCGTTTCAGACGTAAATTCTGCTCCTCGCATTTTGCGAGGCTTCTCTGACAGCTGTAAATTTTGAGCTGCTCTTCATTGAGTTCAATGAAGAACGGCTCAAATTACGTCTGAAAGAAGTGCCCTGCACTTCTTTTGACGAGGCTGTAAATTTACGCGTCGTCGTTTGACAGCTGTCAAACGACGACGCGTAAATGACAGGTTGTCTGCACAGTACGTCGGCAAACCCATTCAAATGAATGGGCAGATGTTTGCCGACGTATTGTAGCCCTATTTTCAGATGTAAATCGAGGCATAATACGCCTCATTTACGCCTGAAAATAGGTCGTGTGAACCCAGCCTCACCAGTATGTTTACGGTCATTGTCCCGCTGGAAGGTGAACCTCATCCCAGTCTCAAATCTCTGCCATCCATCTTTCCTTCAATCCTGACCAGTTTTCTAGTCCCTGCAGATGAAAAGCATTCCCACAACATGATGCTGCCACCACCATGCTTTACTGTGGGAATGGTTGTCTTGGGGGTGGTGGGAAGTGTCATCACATACAGTTTCCCATGACGGTCAAAAAGCTCAGTGCTAGTCTCATCTCACCAGAAAACCTTCTTCCATGTCTGGGGAGTCTGCCACGTGCTGTTTTAGTGAACTCAAAACGTGTTTTCTTATGTTTTTCTTTAATTGGTACAGGACCAGACACCATTTAGCCATTTTTAGCATGCGTTAGGTAAACTGAAAGCGATACAATTTTTATGAGTTTTGTTTAGGAACAATACTGTTTTCGCTTCTTATCATTTTTATACACATAATTATGTATTTTCAGAATTTTTAAGCTTATAGTTAGATTTTTTTTTAAATAAATAAATAAAAGAAATATGCCTTTCTGGTAATAATATAGTAATACCCTATAATATACTTTTTATTTGTGATCACCATTGTCTCCCGCTAATTTTGATATATTAAATGTCTATTTTAGGGTAACTTGGCCAGGTCTAGGGTTATGAGCATTTATTGTTTTTTGGGGAAGGGGGTATTTTATGTGTATTTTTTATTATTATGGTCTTGTTCCTCAAAAGGTCAGAAATGGACAATGGAGGACTTTACACTATGCTTTTCCATTGCAACTGGGGCTGCACAGCAGGGAAATCAGCCGTGTTATAGTGACTATTGTCACTGTTAAAGAGAACCTTTCATTACTGGTTAAATGTGCGGCTGAATGCACCATGTTATAGGCGCTGCTGCACAGACCCTGGGGCACTTTAACCCTTTTACATTGCAGATCTGCCTATCTACGTCGTGAAAGTGATCTTTAAATATGGCGCCCACTCAGAAGCAGGGTGGGCGCCATAGCCGCCGGTTCTCTGCTGTGTTGCACAGCACGGACCCCGGGGCAATGCTTGTGATCCCAAGCATTTAACCCCTCAGATTTGCCGATGTCAGATGTGACAACCTGCATCTGAGGGGTTTTTACGGTTCCATTCACTTCGGGGCCGGTGACCAGCTCCCGTGCGGTGAGATCGCGGGAACCAATATATTCCTCTAGAATGCTCCCAGCCCTGCTAGGGGAAGATTGCTATTGAGACCTGCCACAGGCCTCAATGCACTCATTTTGCCACAGACAATGTATTTATTGTGATATTGCAGTCTATGGCATAAGCAATCTAATGTTCGCAGGTTCAAGACCCCTAGGGGGGCTAAATAAAAGTAAAAAAATATATATATTAAAAAAAAAAAAAGTTAAAAAAAAAGAGAAATTATAAAAAAATCTAAATGCCCGCCATTCCGCAAACGGTCTTAATAAAAACTACATCTTTCACGTACAAAAAGACGCCTTACACAGCTCTGTACATAGAAACCCCAAAAAGTTGTGGGGGTCACAATATGGCAATGCACAAAAATTTTAAAGGTACTAAAACATTAGAATTTTTTTTTTACATTTGGTATCTCGCGAGATCACTGTCTGAAAAGTGCTGAAAAGAGGAGAACATGAGCGCATGAACCACTCCACCATCAGAGAACAAAAGAGGAAAAGAGTGTGAATGTAGCGGCGTCGGAGCTGCGTGCATGCGCACACTCTCCAGCTCTTGCGAGACGGTGATGACAAGACTGTGATCTCACGAGGCCAGCCGATTGATCACTGGGATCAAAAGATGCAGTGATGCTGCCTCTATTCTGTACGCAGCACTCATTAAACATTGTGTATGTGAAACCAGAAAAGACAGAAGCAGTGAAAACCGCTTCTGCCTTCTCTCCAGGGTCCCCGACAGTCTGACTGCCGGGCACCTCACATTCAGCTGCCTGAACACTTGGGCAGCCAGTTAAAGCCTGCTCCGTAGATATACAATGGCCCAGGCTTTAAGGACCAGGACCGCCTGCCGTAAATCTGAAGGGGCGGTTCGGAACTGGTTAAGTAATGGTTTTTTTCTGGTTACTCTTCCATAAAGCCCCACTCTGTAGAACTGCAAATTTATTGATCCTAGCCATACAACGCATAGGGTCGCCGCTCCAAGTAGCTATAACAGACCGATCATACAAGGGCACTGATTTGTCAGGTGCTTTAGAATAAACTGGAAAAGGTATTACTAGTCTCTATTAAAAATCAGCTCTTCCTTTCCTTTCTTTTTCTGCTTACATTATATCCATATTCTGGAAGTAATAGGCTTTTCACAGTGATCTGTTATATTCCTAACAACAATTATCAGGTGTAATATAAAGTCCCTTTAGTACACATGAAATGAGCGGCGTGGAGCTACCGTACTCTACGACTTTCAACAGGATTTGTGCCAAACCAGAATCTTTAAATGTGCAAGCGAGCCCACACCATATGGAAACACATGCTGTGCTCACCCCCACGTCCAGGACACTGTGCACTCGATAACCTGATAATCCTGAAAGGTTAGGAGGACTTTGTGCAATCACTTGACCTGAAATCCACGATCCTTAGCTCTTATTAGAGCTGATGTAAGGGATAAGACGATCTCTTCATCATGCTGATCGTAAAGGCGGGGGACATCCATTCTCCAATTTCTTGTAGAACATACACATAGGAAGAATGTATGAACAGCTCACGACATTTTTCTGGCATTAAAGAGTTAGATTATGGCGTGCACAATATTTACACAGTGCTCGATACTTTAAAAAAAAAAAGTGGGTAAGACTATAATTTATTACAGAAACCGGCGTAAACTTTAGAGGAACTCTACGCCAGGTTGTAGTTGGGGTACATTTCACTTCCTGGCACACAGACAGCCCAAGATACGACAAATTTGAGAGGCGCGCACACTCAGCATATTTCCAGGCAGCACTGCTCCTTAGTAATGAGAGTTGAGGAAGGACGTGTTTTATCAGGTAAGTAGCTGGACATCTTAGTGCAAGTTGCCCACTAAATCATACATTTCTGTTCGTCCCATCTGCCTATATATGTTGAGCGAACCCCTTGTATACCGATTTATTGTTATTTTTTTTTAATGCTGGACTTACCGGTTTCCAGAGGCAACATTTCCAATATACTATTTATGGACTGCACAGCGACCTGTTATTCTTTGATCTATAGCTGCTAAACAAAACATTATAAACATGAGGTTCTTTGTTAACATTTTGATCAAATAGTATAAGACCACTTGCCACTTCACAGCGACCTCTTTAAAGTGGTTCCCTACTCTATTGGTTGCAGCACCGCATGGCGGCCACTGCCACACACCGCTCCTGCAGGGGGAACAACCCAGAGGCCCAGAAGCAGCCATGATATCAGGCCATGCCAAGCCTCCTTGGCTCTGAGCCGCATCCTCCCATGAGTGCAGCGCCACAGCAACAGACACCACCACACAGTACCACACAGTACCACACAGTACCACACAGTACCACACAGTACCACACAGTACGAACAGATAGACTGCGCTCACCTTTCCATGCGCTCCTAGTGGCCAACTGAGAGCACAAGAGCAGAAACACTTATGTGGTCATTCCCTAATTAAAATCAGCTGGGCCTAATATGTGGAGTGCTGGTACCAAGTGAAAAAAAATGAGGGGGATACACTGTATGATATATCAGTATTGTAGAACTAGACATGGACCGCACATCCACTTGTTATACTTTGATGTATAGCTGCTAGGCAAAAAATTATAAACATGTCTAGTCTTACAATACTGATATATTATACAGTGTATCCCCCTCATTTTTTTTTTGTTTTACTTGGTACCAGCACTCCACATATTTGGCCCAGCTGATTTTAATTAGGGAATGACCTCATAAGTGTTTCTGCTCTTGTGCTCTCAATTGGCCACTAGGAGCGCATGGAAAGGTGAGCGCATTCGATCTGTTCACATGTGGTACCGTGTAGTGGTGTGTGGTGCTGCACTTGTAGGGGGATGCGGCTCAGAGCCAAGGAGGCGTGGCCTGGCAGCATGGGCTCTTCTGGGCCTTTGTGTTGCTCCCGCTGTGGGAGCGGTGTCTGGCAGTGGCTGCCATGCGGTGCTGCAACCAATAAAGTAGGGACCCACTTTAACCCCTTAAGGACATGGCCAATTTTGGCCTTGAGGACTTTCCCTCTTTGCATCCCGACACTCATAACTTTTTTATTTTTTGTACGACGTAGTTGTATGAGACTTTGTTTTTTGCGGGATGAGTTGGACTTTATGTAGGTACCATTTTTTGGTACAAATACATTATCATTTAATTTATATACATTTTTATTTTGGCAAAAATGCAGAAAAAAAGCAGCTCCGCTGCAGTTTTATTTTTATTTATTTTTTACACCATACACCGATCATCATAAATAATGTTATACATTTGTTGTTTAGGTTGTTACGGTCGTGGCAATACTAAATATGTCTATTTCATGTTTTGGGACTTATATTTTAAAAAGTTTATTTACTGTAAAAAATGTGTATTTGATACCTGTGACTCTTGCGGACTCCTACTCTCTTAATTTTCTGCCTATTCTTCAGACTCTTAGAGCTGACCTGGACAAGTGGGAAGCCAAGGATTTTTCGTGGCTGGGTAGGATAAATGTGATAAAGATGAATATCCTGCCGCGGCTGATGTATCTTTTCCAGACGGTCCCGTGTGTATTGCCCAGGGTTTTTTTTCTTCAGTTAAATAAAGCACTGGCTAGGTTTGTTTGGCGTGGCAGACCGCCGCGAATAGCGAAAACTACCCATGTTAAAAGTAAGCCGAGAGGGGGACTAGGATTGCCTAACTGTCTGGCCTATTATTTTGTGGCGGTGAGTGCTCGGATCTTGTACTGGTTCCACCATGCGGACTCCAAGTTGTGGGTGAGATTGGAGAATCTTTTGGCACCGGCTCCTCTTACTGTACTTCCATGGCTCTGGGTGCGGTACTTTAAGGGGCGGGAGAACACTGTGCTCCCTTTGGTTGCGGGACAAGTGGTACTCACGTATAAACGTTATCGAGCTCTGGCGACAGGGATTCCTCCCGACGGCCCGTTGGTGGCGATATCCCATAACGTGGACTTTCCACCTGGGAAGCAGCCCACCTTCTTAGCCTTTGCGTCCAGACCATCGCCTCTGACTTTTCGTCATGTTCTGTCAAGTCGGGGCCTGAAGTCCTTTGAGGCACTTGTCCCGGAGCTGGAGAGATCATCGGGTGGGCGTTGGGACTTTTTAAGGTTGCAACATTTTTACAATGCTAATAAGGCGAAGCTGTCTTTGCACAGGGATCTAACACCGATGGAGCAGCTATGTGTTGCTTCTTCACCTCCGGAGAGCACTATTTCCCTCATCTATAAATGTTTGCAGGATTTAAACGAGGTTCCACCTTCCTTTGTGAAAGGGTGGGAGAGAGAGCTTACTTCACCTCCGTCGTCGGCTGACTGGTCAAGAGCCTTTGCCCTGTGCCATAGCTTCTCCATCTCATGCAAGGCACAGGAAACCAATTACAAGATCTTGTCGTGCTGGTATAGGGTCCCCGCATTGCTTCACTCCTTTTATCCGGCGGTACCTGATGAATGTTGGCGGTGTAGCAGGGCGGGCGGCACGATGTTGCATATTTGGTGGGGGTGCCCGTCTATCAATTCATTCTGGGCTACAGTGGTTGATCTGATACGGAAAATCACAGGTCAAGTCCTTCCCAATACCCCGGAGGTGTTGCTTCTTTCCATACTCCCTGGAGCGATCAAAAGATACACGAAAACTCTGATTAGTTTCCTGTTGATCGCAGCACGCACGGTTATTCCACGGTTATGGAAGACCAGTAGCGTGCAAACCATTACTGAATGGTTCCAGGAGATTTTACATTTGCAGAGAATGGAGGAGGCAACACAGGCACAGTAGGAACATCCACGGTCGGGGAGATTGGTCTGGCAGGAATGGCAGGAGTACTGTGATTCGGACGATTATTTACTTTACGCTTAGACCTCATAGGATATTTCAGGGGGGGGAATTGGCTTGATCCGTCCTGATAGTGAAAGTGCGGGTCCTCTGGTTCCGCCTACTTTCTTTCTCCTCTATCCGATTCTGAGTATGGACATAACGTCTTATCACATGTCGTGGTTCTGATGCCGTCTGACGCGGTGCCCACTGTCCTGGATGCATTGTTAGTATTGAGGGTGATGTATTGTTATGTTCTGCCGATAATCATGTATCTTGTCCACCTTATGTATTTCTTCCCTGCTGGTACAGAGGTGTATGTCGCATTATATGAAAATGTTAGATGCATAATACGGATTGTTTTTTTATTTTATTTGCTTTCTGTTCTTTCTATGTTTTCATTTGCTGGCTATGTATGCTGGTTGTGTATATTCTCTGTATTGCTGTACATTACTTGCTTGCTTTGATTTCTTTTTGTTGAAAATACCCAAAAAGAAAGAATGTTTAAAAAAAAAAAAATGTGTATTTCTGTATTTTATTTTTTTTTTACTTTTTTTTTAATTTAACACATTTTTTTATACATTAATTTTACTTTTTTTTTTAATCCCATAAAGGGATTTTTTATTTTTTAACTGTAATGTACTGGCATATGTCTATATGCCAGTACATTAGCATGTGTACTGATAGTACGCAGGCAGTTGTTAGGGCATACCTCAGTATGCCCTAACAGGAAATATGTTCAGACAGCCCTGGGGTGCTTCAATGGACCCTGGGCCGCCTAGCCATACAAGTTATGGGCTTTGATCGCGCCACAGGGATTCTCTGTGACGCGATCAAAGGGCAGTCCCCCCTCCTCAAACGCCGCGATCAGCTTTTATCGCGGCATTCAAGGGGTTCATGGCGAAGAGATGTTTCTCTTCTTTCCGCTGTTGGAGTAAGGCCGTGGCTGTGTATTACAGCCGTTGCCCCGCTCCTGATCGTGTGCAGAGACGGCTGTCATACAGGACGAGAATGCTCGTCATAATGCGCAAAGTACCCGTCGCTCAGGACGAGCATTCGTCCTGTGTCGGCAACCAGTTAAAGAGGTCGATGTGAAGAGGTAAGAGGGCTTATACAATTTGATCAAAATGTTAACAAAGAACCTCATGATCAAGTTTATAAATATTTGCCTAGCGGCTATAGATCAAAGTATAACTTGTGGATGTGCGGTCCATGTCTAGTCTTAGGGTATGTTCATACGGCAGCGTCCGTTACGGCTGAAATTACGGGGCTGTTTTCAGGAGAAAACAGCTCCGTAATTTCAGCTGTCATGGCATGTTGAGCCACTTTTTCGCTGCGTCAATTACGGACGTAAATGGAGCTGTTTTTCCATGGAGTCAATGGAAAACGGCTCCATTTAACGTCTGAAGAAGTGGCAGGCACTTCTTTGATGCGGGCGTCTATTTACGCCCCGCCTTTTGATAGCGGGGCGTAAAAAAAATGACCGTCGGAACAGAACATCGTAAGACCCATTCAAATGAATGGGCAGATGTTTGCCGACGCATTCGAGCCGCATTTTCGGACGTAAATCGAGGCGGAAAACGGCCGAATTACGTCCGTAAATAACCCGTGTGAACATACCCTAACAATACACCTTAACTTGTTCTATAGGGGTAACTGGCACTCAAAATTCTTTCCCACTCCCTGTTCAATTTGCCCCTTCTTTTGAGTCCCCACTCACATACAGTTCTTAGACTCAAGGCAAGACTAGTAATTGTCATCACAAAGTAGAGTGAGACTCCCGAAATGCCATTTTCACAAATGGTGACAAAAAGCTTGAGGGGTCAATCATCACCATTGAGAGGACCTGCACACATCTCAGTTTATTGAATAGGTAACATAATGTAGATTGGTTCTTACTAATGCAGACAATTATACATTTCAGTATTCTAGTAAAGAAAGATGAAACCCAGTCAAAATCTTATTCTATATATCATAGATGCATGTGAGAAGATCACATTGGTAAAGTCTGTGCTCTTAGGCCGGGTTCCCACGTAGCGTAAACGCTGTGGAATTGTGTGCGGAAATTCCACAGTATTTACAGAAGCAGCAAAGTGGATGAGATTTAGTAAATCTCATGCCCACGCTGCGGATAAAAACCCAGCGTAAACATTAATTTACCTGTGGTGCGATATTTTATTCCGCAGCATGTCAATTTAGGCTGCGTTTTTGTTGATTTTCTGTTGTGGGTTTCCCCCATCTAATTCAATGGGGATGCGAAACCCGCAACAGAAAGCCAAGTGTTGCAACTTTTACGGCATAATCGCAGCGATTACACCGCAAAATTCGCAACTCTGTAAAAAAAAAAAAAAAAAAATCATACTTACCCAGAACGCTCTCATTTCTGCAGTTCAGCCCCCTGGATGACGTTTCATCCCATGTGACCACTGCATCCAATCACAGACTGCAGTGTCACATGGCCTACAACGTCATCGTACAAGGGCGGAGTGGACGTCAAAGGAGGGAGGGTAAGTATGAGCGCTTTTTACGCAGCAAAAATTCAGTCCGAAAATCCACACCGCGATGTGGTGCGATTTTTCAGATGGAGGGTGCTGCGAGTTCCAGGTCGGATACGCTGCATGATTTTTACGCATCGTATCCGACCAGTGGGAACCCGGCCTTAGACCTCCACTGATTCCAGAGAAAGATGGCTCTAAAGAGACTTTAAAACAATTCCGCCCTGCTCCGAGATTTCTGCTACTAAAATCTGACACATCAGTCGAGGCCCATTCAAATCAGGGGCAGTTTGATTAGGCTGTTTACATCTGCGTTGCGATTTCCGTTGTTCTACTTCGTCATAGAAGCAGAACGAAAATAACAGCAGCGAGAGATCGGTATCATGACACGCGTCTGACAGAACTCATTGACTTTAATTAGTTCCATCAGATTTTCATCATGGTGTCCGTCGTTTAACCCTAAAAAAATAGCGCAGCCTCCAATGCAGATGTGTAAATAGCCTTACAATTTTATTTTAGATTTCCAGTGACCGAAATAGTAGTTGACTGGTTTGAAAAACTTGTTTTGTTAGAAAATTCTGAGTTGACAGTGGGGGTCCCTAGTTCAGGAAACTTATTCATAAGCCAGAGCAGAGTGACTACAGAGTGTCACACACCTTGGAAGAACTGGCACATCTGTGCAATACATGGACAGCCCATTCATTTAAATGTGAACTGTGTAATGCATGGGGTGGCGCTGCACGTGAATTGAACACTAAGGGTACGTTTACACGGCTTATTTTCAGCCGTTTTTTGGGCCGTAAACGCCCCGAAAAATGGCTAAAAATAAAAAGGCTAAACGCATCCAAACATCTGCCCATTGATTTGAATGGGAAATACAGAATTCCGTTCCCACGGGGCATTCCTTTTACGCGCGTAAAAAAACGCCCTGTAAACAAGAAGTGCATGACGCATCTTGAGCCATTTTTGGAGCCGTTTTTCATTGTCTCAATAGAAAAACAGCTCCAAAAACGGCCGTAAAAAAACACAAAAACCGCTTGACGCATGAAAAATGGATGAAAATCAAAGGCTGTTTTCCCTTGAAAACAGCTCCATATTTGAACATACCCTTAGGCCGGATTCACACGAGCGTGTGCGTTTTGCGCGCGCAAAAGCTCCGTGTGTCATCAGCATATGATGCGTGTCTGCGTGATTTTCGCGCAGCCGCCATCATTATGACACTGTTTTTATGTTTGTAAACAGAAAAGCACGTGGTGCTTTTCTGTTTTCATTCATATTTTTGACTACTGTAGCGCGCATCACGCGCGGCACACGGAAGTGCTTTCATGTGCCGTGCGCGGTTTTCACGCACCCATTGACTTCAATAGGTGCGTGATGCGCGAAAAACTGCCAAATATAGGACATGTCGTGAGTTTTACGCAGCGGACATATGCTGCGTGAAAATCACGAACTGTCTGAACTGCCCCATTGACTAACATAGGTCCGTGCGATGCGCGTGAAAATCACGCGCGTAGCACGGACGTATTATACGTTCGTCTGAATAAGCCCTTACTGTCAAGTTCCATCACAGATTACAGCTGATCACTGGTGGATTCCAGCAGTGGGGCACCCTGTTATCAGTATTTTATTGGGAGTCCCATCTAGTTCCCCTTAATGGGGGGGGGGGCAGCGTGGGAGTTGAGGAGACGGGCAGGCAGTGCGGGAACTCCGATAAGAGGGGGAGGGGGCGTGTACAAGCAGAGACGACGTTCCGTGTCGCTGCTCAGCCAGCACTTCCTGCTGTGTAGAGACACGGTTGCATCATCAACTATGTTTACAGGTGGCAGGACCAGAGGAGGCGGAGCTCTGAAGAGCTCATGAAACATCCGCACGGCCCACTGCCTGTAAACGTAGTTAGACGCGCCGTGCCTTTCTCAGCCAGAAGCGCTCGCTGAGCAAATACACGGAACGTCACAGGAAATGAAAAATTTACACTCGGTGCGGTCACGTGACCGCAAATCAGAACAGAGTAAAGCTGCCATAGGTAAACAGACATTATATTAGAAATTTACTTAAATATGTCCAATTAAGTTAAAATATACATAAAAATTATTCCTGGACAACCCCTTAATGACCAAGCTATTTTTTATGTTTTTCAAACAGCGATTTCGCCACACTTTTTTGCGTCCTAAATTTACACAGTTTACCGTGTGCTATAAATAACACTAACTTTATTCAGCAGGTTGTTAGGATTGCAACGATACCAAATTTATATAGATTTTGTATGTTTTACGACTTTTACACAGTAAAAACATTTTTCAAAATTATTTGCTTTAGTGCCATAACTTTTATTTTTTCGCCAATGCATTTGTATGAGGGTTTGTTTTTGCAGGACGACTTGTAGTTTTTATTGATACTATTTTGGAGTAGATGCGACATTTTGATCACTTATCAAAGTTCTTTTTAAGGCGGGATTCACAGAAAACAAAAATTTTTGCTTTGTTTTTTTTCGTTTTTACGGCGTTCACCATGCAGGTTAAACAATTTAATAACTTTATAGTTGGGGTTGTTACGGACGCAGCCATACCAAATGTGTAATTTTTTTATTTAAAAAAAAACAATTAAAGCATTTTATTAGGCGAAAAAGTGTTTTATTTTTTTATTTTTATTTTTTTTACTAGTCTCACTAGGGGGACTTCACTATGCGATTGTCCAATCACCCTTATAATACACTGCAATACTTTTGTATTGCAGTGTATTACTTGCCTGTCCCTGTAAAACGGACAGGTTTCTGCAAGGCTATGCCTCTGGATTGGCCTAGCAGGCATAACTAGTGGCAGGCCTGGGGGCCTTTATTAGGCCACCCAGCTGCCACAGAAGACACCAGCACTCTGGGATCACGTGCTGGATGCTGGTGGGGTGAGTGGGAGCTCCCTCCCTCTCTCCAAAACGACTGTTTTGCTATTGAGCGTCGATTCTGAGGCGTTAAATTGGCGAGATAGATACGGATATCGATCTCGCCCATTCGAGCAGGGATTTAACGGCTCCCTGCTTTTTATTTATTCGGATGCAGTGACGTGAAAAGGCGTATGCATCAGAATAAAGCCCATTAGTGGCCGCCATGAAAAGGCGCATTGGTGGTCACTAACGGGTCAAGGGCTGTGGACACTTTTGAAATGCAAAAAAATATTTTTATATAGGTTAGTGGTTACCTGGAGTTATAAAAAGTTGCACTAAGTTTCAGGGTGTAATCTTCTTCATTAATGCTCAGACCCGATATTCAATTTGCAAGCTGCTCTAGTTTGTCTTTTCTCATTAAGCGTGTGCCTTCCAGTAATACATGTTGGATGTAAGTTGTGTGTCCAGAATGCTGCCGCCTTCACTATCTCATGCATCAGCACAGCTTTCCCTCTACACTGATAGCCTGTGTGATTCCTGTGTAATCTGCCCTCCCAGAACCCTTTCCACTCTCTAGTCTGCCATGTACAACCTCATCCCCCTCCCTGCTGCTATCTCAAACAGAGAAGGGGGGAGAGAAAATGACTAATAGATGGACTAATAGATTAAGTGGATTGATGGAGAGTTAAGCAGCATCGCAGCCAGTTATCTACAGAGCTGCACAGATTCTACTGCAGCAAACTGGTAGGCAGTCCGAGAGATCCTCTCCTGCCAAGTTGTTAGAAAATACCTTTTAGGGTATGTTCACACGAGGGCGTCCGTAACGGATGAAATTACGGGGATGTTTCAGCCTGAAAACATCCCCGTAATTTCAGCCGTAACGGCATGTGCAGGCGCTTGAACGCCACGTCTACTACGGACGTAATTGGCGCTGCTATTCGTTGGAGTCAATGAATAACGGCTCCAATTACGGCCAAAGAAGTGACAGGTCACTTCTTGGACGCGGGCGTCTATTTACGCACCGTGATTTGACAGCGGCGCGTAAATTACGCCTGGTGTGAACAGACAAATGTCTGCCCATTGCTTTCAATCAGCAGATGTTTGCCAGCACTATTGAGGCGCTATTTTCGGACGTAATTCGGGGCAAAAACGCCCGAATTACGTCCGTAATTAGTGCGTGTGACCATACCCTTAGAAGTTACGAAACACTTTTATTCCTCATGAATTAACAATGCAGGAGCACCTTTTAATTAGAATTCTGCATTGTGCTGTTCCTCAGTTATTACTTCTGGAAATATATAGATAAATTAACAAGTCTTATGCCTCATGCACCCAACAGTGTGCGCTGGTAGAGTCCCATCAACGATCCGTGGAAAGATAGGACATCTTTGTCCTATCTTTGTGAAAACGGATTCTCTGATCTGTGGAAAGATAGGACATGTCCTATCTTTCCACGGATCAGAGAATCAGTTTTCACAGACCCAATTCTCCGCTAAAGTGAACGGGTCCGCGAAGACTATAAAAGTGCCACTGATGCCGTTAAAAACAGCCCGGGTGGCACATCGATTGCCATTACTAGTCCCATTGTTAACAGGGTGTGTCCATACCTTTAATCTCTCCATAATACATATAGGTTACGATGTCCATCGCAGCAGTTAAGTCTAAATAGATTTTTTTTTTTTATTAAATGTCTGTTTGTATGAATTTGTATGTAATGTTTCATTTGTCATCACTCTGACCCCATGTGATATTAGAGGTGAGCTTTGACCTTTGGGCCTGATTTACACGAGCGTGTGCGTTTTGCGCACGCAAAAAACGCCGCGTTTTACATTCGTGTAAATGATGCCTTAGTTTGAGCGTTTTTTTTCATGTGTGCTGCTTTGTGTGTGTTCTCTTCTATAAGAGGCACTTTTACATTCCTTTGCACTTGGCCTGAGGAAGACGTTAGTCAAACGTCAAAACGCGTAGCCTTATGTCCCAATAAATTATTGCTATCTTACAGCTAGTCTTTCTGCAATCACTTATACCACAAATATCAGCAGCGCCTCAAAATAGGTCCCATATATATGTTTTTTCCTCACTCCACTCTCCTGACCTGGCAGTAACTATTTCCTCTTACCCGATCGGACCTGGCTGCAGCTGATATCACCTGGATTATTCACTGCCCACACCAGAGTTGTGCTTGCGATTTGCACAATTCTACAAGGTGAGCAATTTACCTGCTCCCCCACAATTGTGTACTAATCGTTTATTTTGCACGTGGTGCCATGTATTTCTGTTTTTCTCCTCTAGTCGTCCATTCACACTATGAAACTGTCCAATTAGTGTAGGGACATGCAGCATTGACAAGCGGAATGCTAACATCCAGTTATACATTTATTCATGCATTTCCAGGATTAGTATCATAAGAACATTACAATGCAGAGTTGTAAGAAATGATTCAAAATTTCATTGGGAATGTATTTACAAAAAAAAACATGTCAGGAGAGCCAACAGGTCCTCTTTAAATATTCTGCTCAAATGTTTCTTAAAAGGAGTTTTCCCAAAATCATAAATTCTCACCTATCCACAGGAGAGGTGATAATTTTCTGATCGCTGGGGGCCCCAACGATCGACGGCTGCTTCAATAAATCTCCTCCTCGCTGCAAGGGGTGCAGTGAGAAGGTTCTAGGGGTTCGGGAGCCCTGCTCTCACGATCAGAGGGGGGACTGATCGTGAGAGCAGGGGTCCTGAACCCCCAGAGCCTTCTCACTGCACCCCCCCGTAGGGAGGATGAGATTTATTGAAGCGGCCGATCGTTCACGGTCTATGAAAGTGTCGGAAACAGCAGAGTACTGTACTCAGCTGTTTCCGTCATTCCCATAAACATTAAATAGAGCGACAGCACAGTTGAGTAGTGAGGTGGAGCGGGGGGGGGGATGAGGGTCCCAGTGATTGAGTACTTCTCTATCAGAAAATCTAAATTATGATTATCGTTTTTGTGTAAGCTCATATGGGCCACAATAAGCTCCCACAGCGGTTGTTGCCTAACTGAACGGCAAATTGGCCTTGTTATGAAACAATAAGAAAACTGAAGTGATTTATCACTGCATAACAGACTTGCAATTCAGGCATCCGAGAAAGCTTGGTGACAGCCCCAATGGAAGTTGTAATGGCAAGAGAAACCGATATAACAAAGAAACTGTGGGTTAGAATGAGAAAGAACTTGATATAAGAGGACGACCATTAACTTCGAGGTTGTCCTATCTGGACAGGTCATTTATAGACCGAAACTTCCCTGGTGATCATCTGATCGCGGTTTGTCCAGATTTTCCAATCCTTGGCGATTCGCGTTTATTGCCAGGGCCATTTCCCCAGGAAGGACTACAGCAGAGACAACCACTTTAAATAATTCCTTTACTTTTTCTATGTACTTATTAAAATATATAATCAGTTATTAAAACACAATGTTCGGGGAAATACAATTAATAAAATTACATCTTTTTTCTAAAAGTTACATTTGAGTTCATTTCAGTGATGCATTTTGTAGTAAACTTCCAAAAAATTCCTTTGCCGCTTCCTTATAAGTGACTTTTCCATCTGATATTTGGTGACTGTTCTTGTACTGTAATGAAACAAGTATACAAATAAGTACATCTCCTATAGTCTGATAGCTATTAGATGATGAAAATGTGGCCATAACCCCTAATTAAAAAAACAAAACAAGCCATCAATAGAAGACAATCATGCTGTGTCCGACTCTAATGTGGTAGGTGCCGGGGTACAAGGAGCGCAATGCACCTAAAACTACACATGGCATGGAGGGTATTTATTACAAATAAGACCACTAGGGGATTGGGGTGGAAAGGGGAAATTAAATAAGGATTGTCCTTCTGACAGTTATCAAGCTGAACTTCAGGCAAGGGTGGTGGGCATATTTTAAAACCTCTGCCTTGAGCAAGAGCTGGTCTTACCCCAGTGGGAGGGCTCCTAAGGGAACACAAATATTCATAGGACACCTCTGCAATAGTTTTTCAAAGGGCATGTGGGAGACTCTCAACTCAAGTCGAAAACGTTCTATGGTCTGATGAGAATAAATTGAAAGCTTTTTGGCCATCCGAATAATAATTAAAAAAATAAAAAAAATACTATTTTTGATGTAAGCGAAACACTGCAAACCACTAAACATACTGGTGCAGATTTACTAATGCTGTATATGATTATTAGACCAGGCAGTCAGAAGATGCGCCACAGTGGCGCACGCTGTATGATAAATTTGGCGCATCTCGATACACTACACTTTTCTCTTTCTACCATCTCTTGGATAGCTTAGTTTACAATCAGCGCAATGTGGCTCATCTAGGCCATGCCTCTTTTCCGAGCCGTGCCCCTTTTCTAGACACTTAAAATGTTTTCAGTGAGGCCTAAACATCTGTTCTTTTTGGCGCATTTGGTTCATAAGTAGATCTAAAACTTGATGCAACATTCTGCGCCAGAAATGTGGCGCATTTCAAGGTCTAGGTTCAATCACATTAGTTAATCTGCCACAATGTTCCCACTGGTGATGAGCTGTTTTTTATACTGATAACGGGACCCAAACACTGTATATTGGCTGTGCTGGGTTACTGCAGCACGGCCGCTATATACTGGTCAGAGCCTTCTGCTTCTGGTGCTGACCCCTGCGTAGCTTCCGCCGCGCAGAACAGCTGATTGTTGCAGGGTTCGGGTGCCAGACCCCACCGCTCATATCTCATGACCTATCCTGCAGTTAATCAGTATAAGAAACAGCCCACAAACAGGAAAACCACTTTAAGTAGTAATATTAAATTTAGCAGAACACAGGGAAATCTTGCTGCAGTCCAAAAGATAACCATTACTTGGGAGATTCCTCCCCCCCCCCCCCCCCAACAGCCCCAAACATAAAGCCAAAGTTACACAGGCATGGCCAGAAATAGCAAAATCAAAGTCCAGATTGTAATGCAATTGAAGATTTAAAACCCTACCTATTTTTCCTTCCTTCTTTAGTTTGTGTAAATGATGGGTTAGGTTGAATTCTGCAGCTGCATGCAAATGCTCTGGAGTATCCTATAGGAATAAAAACACCACAACATTATGAAAATATATTTTAACACAAGATAACAAAAAAATGCTACATAAAATAACGAATCATATCCAGCTTAAGAGCTCGCATGTTACAAATAAAACCATGATGGTCAATAAAACTTGGACAAACATTTTGGACCATACGGACCATTGATAAAGTGAAATAGATTATCTATCCAGTACAGTCTGCAATGCTGATTTGGAACTTATTTCTCTACAATAATCTCCCCCTAGTGGTTGTAATGAGATACCACACACCTGTAAAATCAGAGCACACTGTGACCCAGGAACCAGAGTGCTGCGTACATTCTAGTTCTGCTCATTCACAGCCAGCTTTCCCCACACCTTGCTGCAGCATATAAGGAAAGCCTGTTCATGGGAGACCGGTAAAGGGTTCCAGGACTAAAAGAGCATCGGGACTCCCTAAACTGCCCACCCAATCTTTTTCTCGGGGTTGAAAGATTCCCGGTGTTATATGCAAATGAGGGCATGTGAGCCCAATAAGCACTCGTTATAGGCCATGAGGGCTCGTGATGGCTCCTTTGGACAGTTTAGGCCGGATCCCCACGGGTCTGATATTCTGTCTAAAAATACGCAGCGTATCTGATCAAGAACCAGCAGCGATTTTTGACTTAGGATCTCAGACGACGGGTGATGAGTGAAGGTGTACAGCGTGGGTGGGGGGGGGGGGATGTTTATTACACATGTTATAGTCAGATGCAGGTGCAAAGGGTTTTAGGTTATAACAGAATTGTAGGAAAAATTTTAAAAGAATGAGGGTAGAGTTGCTTGTATGTAAATGTAATGTTAGCATTGTTTACAGTGTTAATATTTCAATGTGAGACAGGATATCCTGTATGTGACATGGAATGTTATTTGTATACTCTGTACCTTAATAAAAAAACAGGTTAAAAAAAATAATCTGCCGCGAATAACGCTTGAAAAACCGCACCAAATTGGAAACCAGCGCTTAAAAAAAAAAAAAAAAAAAGTCTACACTTCCCCCGGGCCGTTGTCATGGCGAGGTGTCCATCCGTTGTCCGTGAAGTCCGGCCACCTGGGAAGACCCTGCAGCCCATGTGACCGCTGAAGCAGTCAAATGGGACTTCGCCTTCATTTCCTTTGCCGCTCACACTGTGAATCGCGGACACAATTCCACAGCATTTACGCTACGTGAGAACCAGGCCTTACTCTTTCAAAAAGCATGCGAAAAGAGCCTTCATGTGAGTCTACTTGTCCACTAAGGAGCACCAATGGGGTAGGGTTCACATGACCCCACTACCATACAGCACAAGAAATCCTTCTTGCCTCCCAAATCAGAAGATTGGAGGATGCTTTAGTGGGTGAGGAGGTGCGCCCACTATCGCCTTTTTACCAGGCATTTTATAGATGCCCTAAAATAAAGAGCTCTGGCATGTAAGAGACAATCATTAAAGAGTTTAGGCTCTTCTAAAAAGCAAATGGGGTCCTTACCTAGTATTATAAATGTGCAGCTATAAGGCCAAGTAGACAAGTAGCGCAACTACAGCACACTTCTCAAGAGAACTTGACATGCTGCAGATTGAGAATCCACCGTTTCCTCACAACTTTTCTTCACATTTTTTCCACAGCGTATGGATGAGATTTATTCAGTTCTCATCCACATTGTTGCTACAGTATTTCCGTCCTACGTGTGAACTTAGCCTTGAAATATATATCCCATCATCCCAATTACTCCTTTAGGCCATGTTCACACAGGGTGGATACGCTGCATATAAGTATATAGTTTATACTTACACCGGTCTCCGTTGTCATGGCAACACTTTCTTCTGTTCTCGTCCAGGCTGGCCTCCTGGGATGACGAGGCAACCCATATGACAGCTGCAACGGTCACGTGGGATGAAACGTCATCCCAGGAGGCCGTACTGAACGGAGAACAGAAAAAGGGTTTCTATGACTAGTCCAGGGTGGTAAATCGAAACCTTTTTATTTATTTTAAACCCCAAAAAGGCAGTTTATTTATTTATTTATTTTAGTTGTGATTTTTGCAGCATTGTCGCAGCTTTTCCGCCGCAAAAATAGGGTACATAGTTACATAGTTTGTACGTTTGAAAAAAGACAAATGTCCATCAACTTCAACCAAGGGACGGGAAAGGGGAAGTAAAACATTTCTACACAGACATAGGAGCGAATATTTTTTTGTTCTAGGAAATTATCGAAGCCTTTTTTAAAGCCATCTACTGTCCCTGCTGTGACCAGCTCCTGCGGTGACTATTCCATAGATTCACAGTAAAGAAGGCTTGTCGCCTCTGCAGGTTGAACCTTTCTTTTTCCAGACGGAGGGAGTGCCCCCTTGTTTTTTGAGGGGGTTTTACATGGAACAGGATTTCACCATATTTTTTGTATGTGCCATTAATATATTTATATAAGTTAATCATGTCCCCCCTTAGTCGTCTTTTCTCAAGGCTAAATAGGTTTAATTCTTTCAATCTTTCCTCATAACTTAAATTCTCCATGCCCCTAATTAGCTTCGTTGCTCTTCTTCGTATTTTTTCCAACTCCAGGGCATCCCTTCTATGAACTGGAGCCCAGAACTGAACTGCATATTCTAGATGAGGCCTCACTAATGCTTTGTAAAGTGGTAATATTACATCCCTGTCCCGCGAGTCCATGCCTCTTTTGATACACGACAATATTTTGCTGGCCTTTGAAGCAGCTGATTGACATTGCATGCTGTTATTTAGTTTATGATTTACAATTACACCCAGATCCTTCTCAACAAGTGACTTCCCCAGTGTAGCTCCCCCTAGGACATATGATGCATGCAGGTTGTTCGTACCCAGGTGCTTAACTTTACATTTATCTACATTAAACTTAATTTGCCAAGTGGACGCCCAAACACTTAGTGTTTAAATCTGCCTGCAATTCACGAACATCTTCCATAGTCTGAACTATATTGCATAGCTTGGTGTCATCTGCAAAAATAGAAATAGTGCTATTAATCCCATCCTCTATATCATTAATAAATAAGTTGAATAATAGTGGTCCCAGCACTGAACCCTGGGGTACACCACTTATAACTGGGGACCATTCAGAGTAGGAATCATTGACCACAACTCTCTGGATACGGTCCTTGAGACAATTCTCAATCCAATTACAAACTATACTTTCTAAACCTATAGTCCTTAATTTACCCATTAGATGTCTATGGGGGACACGATCAAATGCCTTTGCAAAGTCCAAAAACACTATATCCACAGCGGCCCCTCTGTCTAGGCTTCTGCTTACCTCTTCATAAAAACAAATCAGGTTGGTTTGACAACTTCTGTCCTTTGTAAAACCGTGCTGGCTGTCACTTGTAATACTATTTATGGTCACATAATTCTGTATATAGTCCCTCAAACATTTTCCCCACAATTGATGTTAAGCTTACTGGTCTATACTTACCCGCCGGGAAGACCAAGAGCCCTTTTTGAAAATAGGCACCACATTTGCCCTGCGCCAGTCCCTTGGCACTATACCAGTCATGAGAGACTCTCTAAATATTATGAAGAGGGGGACAGAAATAACTGAACTAAGCTCCTTAAGAACTCTAGGGTGTAACCCATCTGGTCCCGGGGCCTTGTGTACATTTATTTTATTTAGCTTGCACCATATCTACATTCATCCAATTCAGTATATCAACTGATATATTAACAGCACCGGCAGCGGCTACATCAGCTGCTCCTTCTTCTGTTGTATATACAGAGCGGAAGAACACATTTAGTAACTCTGCCTTCTCTTGATCCCCTGTGACCAACTCCCCATTACCACTATCTAAGGGTCCTACATGTTCAGACCTTACATTTGCTATTTGTAGTGTGTTTTACCTGCAACAGAAAAGCAATGAATACGAAGCATAAATTGACATGCTACAAAGTAAAAAAAATAAATAAAACGTACGTAGGTCAATTTATGAACTGTTTTTCAGTGGATTTTTGGTGAAGCGTGTGGATGAGATTTGTTCAAATTTGGTTATTTACCTTGTACACAATTTTAACAAGTTCCATGGCAGTCAGTGATTTCCCAGAGTTCTCTTGCAACACTTGAAGGATTTGCTGTTCTCGAGCTTGTCTATGAAAAATATACTCCTGAATTTTGGCTCTTGCACCTTCAACAACAGGGCCATGACCTAAAGTTTAAAAAGTCGAAATGAGATACTTAATAATATAACAATTATTAAAACCTTTGAGAAGAAACTTCAGTGAGGAAACATTGTCGCTCCTCCAAGTGGACCCATTCATTAGGCTAGAGAAGGATACATCAACTCTATGATATTTGTATACCTCTTGTAAGGACTGAGCTGGTGGCTTTGTCGTATCCTTAAGGTACGGCCACACGGAGCGGCCCGGACACGGTCGCAACGTGGTTAACAACCGCGCTGGCACTATGTAGGAGCGGCAGACAAATACCTTGTTAAGAGGTATTCCGGTGACATGCGCATGCGCACTGCCGCTCCATTCATTTTCTATGGGAGCGCTGGAGATAGCCGAGTGCAGTGTTCGGCTTTTTCCAGTGCTACCATAGAGAATGAATAGGAGGTAAATTGTTGTCATTTGCAAAATCGTGCGGCCATAAAGGGTGCATTAATTCATGGCCGCACGATTTTGCAGATAAAGGGGTGGTTTAACCGCGTTAACATGCGGCCACTAACAGGCTGTTTCACAGCCGCACCGAACATAGTGCCGGCACGGTTGATAGCCGCGTTGCGACTGTGAGAGCGCCGCTCCGTGTGGCCCTACCCTCAGACACCTGCATTGGATTGGATTTACTTACGTGGGATTATCTACAGGAGGTCCTGTCTAGAAACAACATTTTCCCATCTTTTGAAAGTTACAGCAGCCTTGACATTCTGGATTCCTATCCAATTACAAAGACTAATCAGACAGGTCTGCCCTTCATCCTCAATGTTATGAGCCGCTTATCAATCTTTTCCATAGGTCAGGTAACAGCAGTGGTCTGACCATTTGACTTTTTTTTTTTTTTTTTACATTTAATTAGAAAAGACAAGAATCACATCATAAGGTGATATTACAACATAGAGAATATCCTCATGAGATATAAGTATTCCTCATTGTAATTCCATAGATGTTCCTTATTGCTCTGACCACTTTGGCTTGATCCGCAAGGCTGTGATTAAAAGTTGCAGTAAATTTGCAGCATTTTTCACAAAATCGTCCGCAACGTGCAAAGCCTCATAGATCCATTGTTAAAAAAAAAAAAAAAAAAAAAAAAAAATACTACTATACTGACCCGGGTAAATTTTGTCAGCCTTCACATCAAGCAGCTTTTCCAAAGACTTCATGTAATCATGCAACTCCTCAAAGACAGCTGTTCCTTCTCCCAGAATGCAGTCTCCAGAGAAAATGGCATTTTCTTCCAATAAAACCAGAGCCATGTGATCATCTGTGTGTCCAGGTGTGAACAGTACTCTGCGTACAAAGCAGAAACTTAATCAGGAGTATGGTCTTTGTTGGTGTTGATATCCACTTTAAGCTTTCAGGATAAGGCTTTGTTCACATCTGCACTAGGGTTCCGTCAGAACGGGACCCTGCCTGACACAAACAGAAACAAAAATAGTAGACTACGCTATTGATTCCGTCAAAACGACGGAACCCTTGCACAACGGAGATAAACTGAAACCATTGGCACCGCATCCGTCACCATTGAAATCAATGATGAAGGAAACCTTTGGTTTCCGGTTTGTCAGTCAGGGTCCCGGTCCCACAACCAGGAGGGATTCCCCACCTCAAATGGGACAGGAAACAGGAAGTAGTTTAAATTCCCCCTCCTCCTTACCCTCTCCAGTTGTTTGCTGTCCCTTGGGACACAAGAAGCGGGATCCGTGCGAAGCTCCATCGGATCAGTGGTTTTTTCTCCAAGCGCCCCGATCTTTTCTCTTCCCCTGGACGAACGAGTGGTGTCTCCTTCAGGGAGGACCGGGGCAGGGAGCAGATGGCGCCTCTCCAGCTCCTTGGCATAAGTCCTGCAGTGCAGGCAGCCCCGGGCTTCCAGACCTATCCACCGAGGTAACGCGGGTCACTGCTGACTAAACCAGCACTAGACTCAAGGATTTCCTCTGGGCAGAGAAATTCCTTGCTGCACTTGAGACCGGTGTATCTAGAGGTGGTTAGAACGCAGCATAGCCAGCCTCTTAAAAGGTAGTGTCTAAATTTTCAAATGTTTTGGCGCCAAAATCTCTTTTTAGAAGCAAGCTCTGTTGGCTACTACTTGCTGAATTTGTTAGGAGTTTGACTGAGATGTCCCGTGCAGAATCTGCTGACCGATCCGAAAAGCCCCTAGCCCAGTAAGAATGTGGTTATATTTTTTATATAACCCCCTCCCTCTGAAAAGCCTCAATATTTGACTGAAAATTTCTAGATGTTTATTTTTTCAGGGAAGTAAAGAGGGAATCCAAAAGTTCCGACCTATTAAGAAGTGTGGAATTTGCAAAAAAAATCACTTCCGACCACACAAAGCGCTATGCTAAAGATGTTTGGAGAAGGTTGTGAGTGAGGAATCCCTGTCACTTGTACAAAATATAAGAAGTATGATACGGGAAGAAGTGGATACAGCGCGGTCTCCGAGCCACCCACCATCTCCCATGCCTTCCTCTTCTAGATCTATCCCACATGAGACTCAGAATCGAATTCCCCCTCTTCCTGATGGATATCAGACGATTCGTCAGATAATAGTTGAAGACCTTTATTTTTGTCAGAGGACACAGATCAGCTTCTCAAAGCAATCAGGGCCACTATGAAGATAGAGGATATCAAGGAGTCCAGGTCTGTACAGGATCAAATGTTTGAGGGACTGGACTCTAAGAGGAGACTAGTTTTCCCAGTCCACAAAAATATTAAGAAATTGATGAACAAAAAAAAAAAAAAAAAAAAAAAAGAAAAAAAAGTGGACAGACCCTGAGAAAAGGCTATTTATTCCCAGAAACTTCAAGTGTAAATACCCATTTGCAGATGACGATTCAGAGAAATGAGATAAAACCCCCAAAATTGATGCCCCAGTAGCCAGAATTTCAAAACGCACTTCCCTACCATTTGAGGACATGGGATTATTAAAGTACACTATGGATAAAAAGGCAGAGGGCATCCTTGAAACGAACATGGGGGGGGGGGGGGAGCCAGTACAGCAGCTCTCAAACCAAGTATTACTGCAACATGTACAGCAAGATCTTTAAAGACTTGGATGGAACAACTAGATCATCTAAGATCCAAAACCCCAAGAGACCAGATTTTAGCCTCCATGCCAGTACTTCAGAGGGCAGTGGAAGGATAAGTGGAAAAGGGAGGATCCTGCAAGGCGCTGCTGCGTGGCTGTTTGAAAGATAATGACAGTGGTAGACGGAGTAATATGAAAAATTATTATAAAACAATGATGGCTACGCGTTTCAACGCAGTACCAGCGTCTTCCTCAGGCCTGAGGAAGACGCTGGTACAGCGTTGAAACACGTAGTCATTGTTTTATAATAAACAGATACTTTTTCATATTACTCAGTCTACCACTGTCATCATCTTTCAAACAGCCACGCAGCAGCGCCTTGCAGGATCCTCCCTTTTCCACTTATCCTTCCATATCTCAACAAGCGGTGACCGCATGGTTTACCGGTTTGGATCCCAGCAGCAGCATTTGTGGATTTTCTTATTACCTTATCCAAGCACTACCTGGGTGAGAATAGTACACTACTACTGACATTTCACCTAAACCCAATTGACCTGCACTATGTGGCGCCGTGCCTTTTGTTTTTATGTTCTGAGGGCAGTGGATTTCATTTCTGATGAATCACCGATTCTGTCAGGCTTAATGCTAGAACAGCCACCCTCTCCAATTCTGCCAGAAGAGCGATCTGTCTTCGTTCCTGGGCAGTAGACACGGCGTCTAAATCTAGGTTTTGTTCCATAGCCTGTGAGGGTGATAGATTATTTAGCAACTGGTGAAGATCACCTGTCTCACTGGGAAATTAGGTCAGGGGACCACATTGGTGTACACCACCGGTTGGAGCTAGAATGAAATAGGGATGGGAAAGGGGAAAAGATGTGGTCTAATGTGAAATTAATAAATAACCTTTATTGATTAACATTAAAATATATAAAAGTTCATTGGTGCAAACTGGTATGTGTGAGTGACCCCCAAACTCACACACCATTAACCCGAAATATGGTGTAAATTGAATGAGATCACTAATTATATTATAAAGCGATTCCACCAACGCTAATGTTCCATAGGAGTGCAAGATTCGCTGCACTACAATGGGAATTCGAAATCAAAATAAACGAATGGAATCAAATTGACAGTGTCAACTGATTAAACTGGTCCGTGCTGGACAGGTGGGCTCATATAATGATTGCTGCACTGTGGTATTGACAGGCAGCTGGGTGGACTAAAATAGCCCTACACTGACTAAATGGGTATGCATGAAGTAAACCACATGCACACCCTGCGTTTTGGCTGCGTTATTGATAAACAGCAATCAATCACTCAGGGATTGGGTGGTTGAGCGATTTCACTTAGTGTTAGATACAATGTTTGTCACCATTGTTTAATTGTGGTGCACACTTAGCTGAACTGTGAATAGGAGCTGTTGAAGGTTATTTTTATTATGTATTGAATTTGTAACCTTCCGTTTTTGTGGCTCCAGATGGAATAAAGTGAAGTCCAAATAACGGTTCAAATAGTATGTCAGCTAAGAATATAGGCTGTGTTAGAACTTAGTTTTTACTGTTATTGCTGCGCTGTTGGACCAGCAAGCAGCTAATTGAAGTCAGAGTGAGCCCTGCAGTAACTAGATGAGCAGTGGTGATCGAACCACATGCATATCTAACGTTACTCCAACGTTTATTATAGGCAGTTAATTATCGAGTGCGCCTTCACATCGCTGTCTGCCTGGGGAGCAGCGATGCAGAGAGCGATTGTGATATGCGCCACCACCGCTGGAGAACCCAGAAGCGGTGAGCTACATTCGCTCACTGAATCGTGTCAGTTGCCAGAGCGATTATTAAATAAGTCCTCTCTATTGACTCAGTATGAGGGCTGAGTGAATGAGTGGGGTGGTGAGAGCTCTGGTGCCGAGACCCCACAGCCTCGCTACACCTCGCCTGAGGTCTAAGCCCGTGGGTGAGGATTCACCCCGGGAAGATCGTGCAGGGGTTACTGGTCGACTGACCATATGATAGCGGGAGGTGAGAGAGATATGCCCCGGCTTTTCAGAGTAGGGCAGCAAGACACGTTGTAATTGATATAGCGCACTGAAGTAGCTAACAGTTGTGAGCTGTCAGCCGTGTTATATAGCGTGGTGTAAGCACCAATGAATAGTGGATATATATCCACTATCAATATATCCACTATTCATTGGTGCTTACACCACGCTATATAACACGGCTGACAGCTCACAACTGTTAGCTACTTCAGTGCGCTATATCAATTACAACGTGTCTTGCTGCCCTACTCTGAAAAGCCGGGGCATATCTCTCTCACCTCCCGCTATCATATGGTCAGTCGACCAGTAACCCCTGCACGATCTTCCCGGGGTGAATCCTCACCCACGGGCTTAGACCTCAGGCGAGGTGTAGCGAGGCTGTGGGGTCTCGGCACCAGAGCTCTCACCACCCCACTCATTCACTCAGCCCTCATACTGAGTCAATAGAGAGGACTTATTTAATAATCGCTCTGGCAACTGACACGATTCAGTGAGCGAATGTAGCTCACCGCTTCTGGGTTCTCCAGCGGTGGTGGCGCATATCACAATCGCTCTCTGCATCGCTGCTCCCCAGGCAGACAGCGATGTGAAGGCGCACTCGATAATTAACTGCCTATAATAAACGTTGGAGTAACGTTAGATATGCATGTGGTTCGATCACCACTGCTCATCTAGTTACTGCAGGGCTCACTCTGACTTCAATTAGCTGCTTGCTGGTCCAACAGCGCAGCAATAACAGTAAAAACTAAGTTCTAACACAGCCTATATTCTTAGCTGACATACTATTTGAACCGTTATTTGGACTTCACTTTATTCCATCTGGAGCCACAAAAACGGAAGGTTACAAATTCAATACATAATAAAAATAACCATCAACAGCTCCTATTCACAGTTCAGCTAAGTGTGCACCACAATTAAACAATGGTGACAAACATTGTATCTAACACTAAGTGAAATCACTCAACCACCCAATCCCTGAGTGATTGATTGCTGTTTATCAATAACGCAGCCAAAACGCAGGGTGTGCATGTGGTTTACTTCATGCATACCCATTTAGTCAGTGTAGGGCTATTTTAGTCCACCCAGCTGCCTGTCAATACCACAGTGCAGCAATCATTATATGAGCCCACCTGTCCAGCACGGACCAGTTTAATCAGTTGACACTGTCAATTTGATTCCATTCGTTTATTTTGATTTCCAATTCCCATTGTAGTGCAGCGAATCTTGCACTCCTATGGAACATTAGCGTTGGTGGAATCGCTTTATAATATAATTAGTGATCTCATTCAATTTACACCATATTTCGGGTTAATGGTGTGTGAGTTTGGGGGTCACTCACACATACCAGTTTGCACCAATGAACTTTTATATATTTTAATGTTAATCAATAAAGGTTATTTATTAATTTCACATTAGACCACATCTTTTCCCCTTTCCCATCCCTATTTCATGATAGATTATTTAGCTCTGGGCTAGACTATATCCTGGAGAAAGCCTCGGACAGGAAAAATGGGTTTCCTTCCGAAACCAGTTTCTTCCAGCAAGGACGGCCCTTTCGGAATCAGAGTAGAAACCCTCAGGAGGTTACAAAGAGAGAGGGTAATCCAAGATGGCAAGATCAGAGGCAGAAAAACAGAGGGTTTATGTTGAATGCAAACGCTGGAGAAGGCCCCTCCAGAAACACTCAGACGCCAGAGGTTTTGTGGGGGGCAGATTAAGATTCTTCTCCCATGCATGGTCAGGGATTTCTTCAAATTCATGGATATTGAATATTGTATCTCCGGATTATCAACTGGAGTTCAGTTCCCTTCCCCAGAGAATTTTGTATTAACACAGATATTGACCCCCTTTTCTCATCAGCAGGAGTTGGAGAGAGAAATAGATATCCTCCTGCAGAAATAGGTGGCAATTCCAGTCCCGACTTCACAGCACAACCAGGGTTATTATTCCCCTTTATTTCTAGTCCCCAAATTAAATGGGAGATCCAGAGGGATAATAAACCTGAAGCGTCTGAACGTACATACAGTGAAGGAAATAAGTATTTGATCCCTTGCTGATTTTGTTAGTTTGCCCACTGTCAAAGACATGAACAGTCTAGAATTTTTAGGCTAGGTTAATTTTACCAGTGAGAGATAGATTATATTTTAAAAAAAAACAGAAAATCACATAGTCAAAATGTTATATATTTATTTGCATTGTGCACAGAGAAAGAAGTATTTGATCCCCTACCAACCATTAAGAGTTCAGCCTCCTCCAGACCAGTTACACGCTCCAAATCAACTTGGTGCCCGCATTAAAGACAGCTGTCTTAAATGGTCACCTGTATAAAAGACTCCTGTCCACAGACTCAATTAATCAGTCTGACTCTAACCTCTACAACATGGGCAAGACCAAAGAGCTTTCTAAGGATGTCAGGGACAAGATCATAGACCTGCACAAGGCTGGAATGGGCTACAAAACCATAAGTAAGACGCTGGGTGAGAAGGAGACAACTGTTGGTGCAATAGCAAGACAATGGAAGACATACAAAATGACTGTCAATCGACATCGATCTGGGGCTCCATGCAAAATCTCACCTCGTGGGGTATCCTTGATACTGAGGAAGGTGAGAGCTCAGCCGAAAACTACACGGGGGGAACTTGTTAATGATCTCAAGGCAGCTGGGACCACAGTCACCAAGAAAACCATTGGTAACACATTACGCCGTAATGGATTAAAATCCTCCAGTGCCCGCAAGGTCCCCCTGCTCAAGAAGGCACATGTACAGGCCCGTCTGAAGTTTGCAAATGAACATCTGGATGATTCTGAGAGTGATTGGGAGAAGGTGCTGTGGTCAGATGAGACTAAAATTGAGCTCTTTGGCATTAACTCAACTCGCTGTGTTTGGAGGAAGAGAAATGCTGCCTATGACCCAAAGAACACCGTCCCCACTGTCAAGCATGGAGGTGGAAACATTATGTTTTGGGGGTGTTTCTCTGCTAAGGGCACAGGACTACTTCACTGCATCAATGGGAGAATGGATGGAGCCATGTACCGTCAAATCCCGAGTGACAACCTCCTTCCCTCCACCAGGACATTAAAAATGGCTCGTGGCTGGGTCTTCCAGCACGACAATGACCCGAAACATACAGCCAAGGCAACAAAGGAGTGGCTCAAAAAGAAGCACATTAAGGTCATGGAGTGGCCTAGCCAGTCTCCAGACCTTAATCCCATCGAAAACTTATGGAGGGAGCTGAAGATTCGAGTTGCCAAGCGACAGCCTCGAAACCTTAATGATTTACAGATCTGCAAAGAGGAGTGGGCCAAAATTCCATCTAACATGTGTGCAAACCTCATCATCAACTACAAAAAACGTCTGACTGCTGTGCTTGCCAACAAGGGTTTTGCCACCAAGTATTAAGTCTTGTTTGCCAAAGAGATCAAATACTTATTTCTCTGTGCAAAATGCAAATAAATATATATAATTTTGACTATGTGATTTTCAGTTTTTTTTTAAAATATAATCTATCTCTCACTGGTAAAATTAACCTAGCCTAAAAATTCTAGACTGTTCATGTCTTTGACAGTGGGCAAACTTACAAAATCAGCAAGGGATCAAATACTTATTTCCTTCACTGTATCCAGTACAAGAAGTTCAAGATGGAGACTATTAATTCCACCATCAGTCTGCTCAAACCTTTTTTCTTCATGGCCTCAATAGACCTACAGGATGCTTACTTGCATATACCAATACATCCAGACTCCCAAAGATTCCGGAGATTCACGGTAACATTGAAGGGGAAGGCTCATCATCTTCAGTTCCAGGACCTGCAACTTGGCCTCTCGTCTGCCCCCAGGATCTTCACCAAGATTATGGTGGACGTCACGGCTTATCTTCATCAGAAAGAGATATTAAATCATCCCATACTTGGACTATATATTAAGATCAGCAGAATTTCATAGATTAAGTTGCCATCTAAAGACGACGCAACAGCTTTTGTCATCCCTGGGCTGGCTGATCAATCTAGAGAAATCAGACCTAACAACTAGAGCAATCAAGGATATTTCTAGGGATTCTCAGGTCCAGACTTCGTTTCTTCCAAGAGAGGAAAGATGCGCTACGCCAGATGGTCACTTCCGTTGTTTATCGAACATCGGCTTCTATAAGAGAGATAGTCAGTATTGGGGTTACTAACATCTTCCAGCAGTCAGATGGCCCGGGCGCACTCGAGAATTCTTCAGCACTTCCTTCTGTCATGCTGGGACAAGAAGCAGGAATCTCTAAATCACAAGAGCAGGATTCCTTTCAGAGTAAAACAATCTCTGGTGGACACAAGAAGGAAATTTATCAACAGGTGTCCAGTGGTCACAGAGGTGCCCAGTAGTGTTAACTACAGATGCCAGTCAGTCCGGATGGGGAACCCATTTGGGTCAAAGCATGGTACAAGGTTCATGGAACCTCTCTCTATCAAGAGCTTCATCAAACTTAAAGAGGCTCTGTCACCAGATTTTGCAACCCCTATCTGCTATTGCAGCAGATCGGCACTGCAATGTAAATTACACATAACGTTTTTATTTTTAAAAAACGAGCATTTTTGGCCAAGTTATGACCATTTTTGTATTTATGCAAATGAGGCTTGCAAAAGTCCAAGTGGGTGTGTTTAAAAGAAAAAGTCCAAGTGGGCGTGTATTATGTGCGTACATCGGGGCGTTTTTACTTCTTTTACTAGCTGGGCATTCTGACGAGAAGTATCATCCACTTCTCTTCAGAACGCCCAGCTTCTGGCAGATCACGCTGTGACGTCACTTCCCCAGGTCCTGCATCGTGTCAGACAAGCGAGGACACATCGGCACCAGAGGCTACAGTTGATTCTGCAGCATCAGCGTTTGCAGGTAAGTAGCTACATTGACTTACCTGCAAACGCCGATGCTGCTGCAGAATCAACTGTAGCCTCTGGTGCCGATGTGTCCTCGCTCGTCTGACACGATGCAGGACCTGTGAGTGACGTCACAGCGTGATCTCCCGAGAACACGGCTGTGTCTGCACTGCCAGAAGCTGGGTGTTCTGAAGAGAAGTGGATGATACTTCTATACACAACGCCCAGCTAGTAAAAGAAGTAAAAACGCCCCGATGTACGCACATAATACACGCCCAGTTGTACTTTTACTTTTCAACACGCCCAGTTGTACTTTTGCAAGCCTCATTTGCATAAATACAAAAATGGTCATAACTTGGCCAAAAATGCTAGTTTTTTTAAAAATAAAAACGTTACTCTTATCTACATTGCAGCGCCGATCACATGCAATAGCAGATAGGGGTTGCAAAATCTGGTGACAGAGACTCTTTAAAGAGGCTCTGTCACCAGATTATCAAATCCCTATCTCCTATTGCATGTGATCGGCGCTGCAATGTAGATAACAGTAACGTTTTTTTGTTTTTTAAAAAACGATCATTTTTGGCCAAGTTATGAGCAATTTTATATTTATGCAAATGAGCCTTTCTAATGGACAACTGGGCGTGTATTGTGTTTGTAACATCTGGGCGTGTATTGTGTTTGTAACATCTGGGCGTGTATTGTGTTTGTAACAATACATGCCCAGATGTTACAAACACAATACACGCCCAGTTGTCCATTAGAAAGGCTCATTTGCATAAATATAAAAATTGCTCATAACTTGGCCAAAAATGATTGTTTTAAAAAAACAAAAAAAACACGTTACTGTTATCTACATTGCAGCGCCGATCACATGCAATAGGAGATAGGGATTTGATAATCTGGTGACAGAACCTCTTTAAGAGTACTAACTGCGGTCTGGGAAGCTCTGAAAGCCTTAGAAAGTCTACTAAAGGGCAAAGACATCCGGATTTTCTCAGACAATGTCTCTACAGTAGCATAACTGAACAAGGAGGAACGAGAAGCCGGCTCCTTTGTCAGGCATCAGAACAAATCTTCATCTGGGCCGAGCAGAATGTACTGCCCCTAAGGGTATGTTCACACGACAGCGTCCGTAACGGCTGAAATTACGGGGATGTTTTCAGGAGGAAATATCCCCGTAATTTCAGCCGTAACGGCATGTGCAGGCGCTTGAACGCCGTGTCAGTTACGGACGTAATTGGCGCTGCTATTCATTGGAGTCAATGAATAACGGCTCCAATTACGCCCCAAGAAGTGACAGGTCACTTCTTTGACGCGGGCGTCTATTTACGCGCCACATTTTTCGGACATAATTCGGGGCAAAAACGCCCGAATTACGTCCGTAATTAGTGCGTGTGAACATACCCTAACCGCTATAGCTCGAAGAGGAACAGAAAATCAGGTGGCAGACTACCTCAGCAGACAGACCTTGTTTCCAGGAGAGTGGTGTCTTCATCTGCAGATATTCAAAGATCTTATCAGAAGATGGGAACAGCCAGAGATAGATCTGTTTGCAGACGGGAAGAACAGGAAGATAATGAAGTTCTTTTTCCTGTCCTACAAAGACAGTCAGGAGTAGATGCCCTGTCTGAACCTTGGAGGGGAAAACTCCTATATGCCTTTCCTCCATTCCCTCTCATCCCCAGGGTACTGAAGGTGGTGTTGGAGGAGAAAGCGAGGGTTATTCGAATAGCCCCATACTGGCCCAAGAGGTCATAGTTTCCACCATTGCTGAGGATGTCTCTAGAGGCCCCCTGGCATCTACCTCTCAGGCGAGACTTCCTGTTCCAGGATCCAATCCTTCACCCAGAGGTGAACCAACTTCATCTTACAGCTTGGATGTTGAACGGACCATGTTGATGGAGAAGGGCCTTTCAAAGAAAAAAGTGCTAGATACCTTATTTAAGGGCAGGAAAAAGGTCACCTCCAAGATTTACCAGCAGGTTTGGAGAACCTTCCTCTCCTTCCTCAAACTAACCTCAACGGATTCTTTTCTCCAATCCAGGATATCCACTATCCTGGATTTTCTTCAGTCAGGTCTCGACTTAGGCTTAAGAACCAGTACCTTGAAAGTCCACACTGCAGCTCTCAGTGCCTTCCTGGATCAGAGGCTAGCAGACCATCCGTGGGTTAAGGAGATTCTTCAGCGCAACATCTCGTAGGACGGCTCCAATGGTTTCCAGAGTCCCTCCTTGGGATCTGAATTTAGTACTGACTGCACTTACCAGACATCCTTTTGAACCAATTCAGGATGCTTCCTTGAAATTCCTAACTCTGAAGACTGTTTTTCTTCTAGCAAGAACATCTGTTCGCAGAGTTGGAGAAATACAACCCCGCTCATCCTCTCCTCCCCATCTAAACATCCTGGAAGATAGGATCATTCTAAAGCCCTTACCATCTTTTGTTCCGAAGGTAGTGTCCAGATTTCATTGTCTGCAAGAGAGATCCCTTCCTCTTTTCTGCTCTTCCCCCAAGAATGAAAAGGAGGCAGAATTTCATACGTTGGATGTCAGAAGATGTATCCCAATCTTTCAGACGTCAGGAGCAATTGTTGATTCAGTTACACGGCAAAAACCATGGTCACAAGATTATTAAAATTCTTAGCCTGTATGTTATCAAGTCTCCGGTATTAACTGGAGAGGGTAAGGAGGAGGGGGAATTTAAACGGCTTCCTGTCCCTTTGGCGGCAGGGAATCCCTCCTGGTGAAGGTTAAGGGAAAATCCAATTAGCAGTAAGTAATAATCATTTTCTTGTATAAAAGTGAATCTCCAGTCTTTTATCAATATGTAATTTTAGGTTCAAAATACTGTGCTGATTAATTTCTTAATATATCTCCATAGTGGTCAGAGATGTTTTTCTGATATAATTCAAATTTCTTGTACAAATTTAAAAAAAAAAAAAAAAAAATGGCATGCAGGCTGCCACCAGAGGACGCTTACTGCATAGTGTGTTATTATTGAGTTCCATGCATAAACAGTATGAAACAAGCTCCCTCTGGTGGTGGCAGCAAGTATGTTCTCTTTTAAATCTAAGTCTATGCAAGGAATTAGTAGATCTGTATGAGAAAAACAGAGCTCCAACGCCTATGAAGAGATAGTAAGAAATTAATCAGTACAAAATGTTTTACCTATTTAGATTAAAAAACAAAACAAAATGCTGTTCAAGGATGGATATTCATTTTAAGCCCAACATTGATTATTCCAATGGTTCCCGTTAAACCTAACATAACTGCATAATCTGGGAGATCAAAACTAATGCTAAGGAAAGGTCCTCCATAGTCTTCTTATGGTCAGTCTACTTTATGGCTCTACGTTGTTAATGCACTTTCCTTCTGTCCTGTTGTGACCAAGGTGTTGTAGAGTAACAGGAGTCTGTAGATGTACGTTGTATTCACTAGAAGGTCAACTCAGTTCAACAGAAAGCCACACAAAACATTGCATCAAATGTAAATTCTTTTTATGAGGGCTGGCTAAATAGATTCTCTTCCCTGGCCTAGTATACAGTAGGGTATCCTATAGCATATGTACACAAACTGACCCGTATTGGCGTTTTGGGCGGAGCCCAATAATATTGAGGCTTATCTGCCCCCTTGTAGACGGTGCCACACTGCCCACCCCCATAGACGGTGCCACACTGCCCACCCCCGTAGACGGTGCCACACTGCCCACCCCCGTAGACGGTGCCACACTGCCCACCCCCGTAGACGGTGCCACACTGCCCACCCCCGTAGACGGTGCCACACTGCCCACCCAAATAAAACATACTTTTACTTACCTAGCCTTTTCCCACGACGAACGAAGCTCCACAGCCTCCTCAGCCAGATAAGGCCTGTAGCCTATGAGACGCCTAGACAGGACCCTTGGAATAGGGTGGCGCGATGCAGTCACATCATCGTGCCGGCCTGCGCAGGGATAATGTCCAAGCGTCTTATAGGTTGCAGGCCTAACCTCGCCTGTAGTTTGGTGAATGGTGGATAAGGGAGCTGATCGCTCCATGCTCCGCCATGGTATTCAATTGTATCTGCATCCTGAGGACACAGATACAATATAGTGTGGCAGTTGCCCGGGAGGACCAGGCCAAAAATCCAGGCTTCTGCCCCGGATGCCTGGTGCTAACGTTGCTACTGGTCCGGAGAACTGGCGTCCTGAGGACCCTTGCTATGCACGCACTGTGTACTTGACTTCTAGCTGAATAGTTACTCAAACAGACAGCAATGTCCGATGTCTATATGGGGAGAACTACAAGTGTAAGTGAATACAATGCAGGATGACTTGTTCTTCCCGATAGATTGGCTTTCTGAGGTTTCTATTGATGTGGTCCGTGTACTCACTTCAGTGTTGCTCCCTCTGTTGTTATCACATCTCCATCTTTAAGATACTTGTACTTTTGCTCTCCTGCCCCAATGACCTCCTCTTTATGTGGGTTGCGGGGAATTTTTCTGACACAGAAGTCTGAACCTATAGCAAGGGAGATAATCAATTATTAACAAAGATAAATAGTTACATATGTAAAATGCATTTACAGAAAGCTTATTTATTTAGTCAATCCCTGACCATTTTAACATTACTCTACTTGCAGTCAATGAATGGAACCTTTAGCGTTTGCATTCAGAGGCTGAAAACCTGTCGGTCACACAACTACAGACCTTGTTAGAAGAGAGCTCCGATAATAAACAAGCCCTGCACGTGTATTATCAACACTCTTTCAGGATGGGTTTTCAGCTTATGATTATAAACCATGATTGTTTCCATCCACTGACAGCAAGAAGATGCCTTGAACACTGAAGAATTAATGCACAAAGTATATTAGGAAGCTGCATAACATTTAATCACAAAATAAATACTTTTTATTAACTTAAAACTGGAAAATCCCTTTCATGTACTTTATTTATTCAGTAGAAACAAAGAATAGAAGACACGGATGAGCAGTGATCTTAAAAAGCAGCCATGTGCTTGTCTGCCTGCTGCTATAAACACTGGGCACGTATATGGAAGACTCACTAGTCAGAAAGGTATATGCTTCTTGTGATGCAATATTTTTGCAATGCTCCATTTGTGTGAAAATCTTTGCTATAATTAGAGCTCTAGCTAGGCATTCCTTGGGCAAAGAGTCAGTGTGCCCTCCACCTAGATTTGCCCCCTCCCCTATAAAATGTAAAGTTACTTTTTATACACACACATTTTGAAAGTGGTAATGAAAAGTTACACTAAAATAAAACTTGTAAAAATGGGTTCCCATTTACAGAGGCAGGACTGCAGTGACCATTTGGATTGACAGCAACACACAAATAGTATTGTTATACCGGACCCCGCAAATATAAGATCGCTATACCAGAACCCTAAATTATTCCAGGTCCCTAAATCCCACAAAAAGAAAAAAAAACAAAATACACCCCAGATCAGACCATCAACTTAATCAGAGCCCCTAAATATATTCAGACTCTAAAATTATCTTCAAATAACAAAACCAGACCCCCTATACTAAGACTCCAAACCGGACCCCTATATTCATATCCAACCCACGGCCAGCCCCCTAAATATATTCAGACCCTCTATATTCATTTGAGACCCCAGACCCCCTAATTTAAATCTGACCCCAGACCAGACTACATGTTTACCCTCCTTGCTCCCGACTCTTGTTCAGCTGTGGGCGCCGCTGCTCTGGGTCCAGACGCTGCCGACCGTCAGGTGTGTGCTGCGTCACGCCGTTATCTGTTGAATCAATCCATTAACGGATGATTTTTTTAAATATTGAGTGGGTCCATGCTGCGCCCCCTCCACATTCTGTAGCCCCCCCCCCCCCCTAGCTATAATTCCCTTTCAAAAGCAAGATGTAAACATGGGAAAAATTATACATTTTTTTCATGGTTAAAAAAGGATATATTTCGGATTCTACATTATTACCAGGGATCTCCCCTAACCTAGAGGAATGATCGCCTACCATTCATGATATCTCTGCATATATCAGTGATGCCCCCAGAATGGTCATGGTGCCAGTGAGTGACTATTATTTCTTGGATTGCCGTGCTGGATTCCTTCAGGACTTGCTTCAGGCTGTTGATGTACTCTGGTACTGCTGGCTCTCCCGTGTCGATCAGTATCCTCCTAAATGGAGAAGTAACATTTGTATTGTAACTTTACTAATTATATAACTACTATAAAGAAATATTACTCTTATAAGAAATATCAAAAGAACTAAAACACAAATGTTGCTGGCTTCATTATTGTTAATTCTAAAGCGCCATCAATCCTGTACATATGAAAATAGGAATCATTCCGCGTAGTGGCGAGAAACAACAACTGTGAAGAATCCTCACCTAAATTTATTTTTGCAAAAAATATGCAGAATAGACACGTTTTATGTTCTACCAAAGCGCAATGCCCCTTTTCTATCTGTATTGTGGTGGTATTAGCTGTGAAGACCGGAATGATCTGAGACAGAACGATTACTAGAGACCTGCTGCTCGATAGAAAAGACTGGTTGTTAGGTCACGAATTCCTAGTTCCAGATGGTCAGACATGACCTCGATATTAGCCTGACAGAGAAGGGGAAAAGCAGATTGACAGCCGTCACATCATGCCATTCTCCATCTCAGGCTGCGGCCTTTAAACGGTTGTTAAATCCCCTGCCGCTCCAGCATCATCCTCCGATGGTTACCCGCCAGTCTTAGGCCTCATGCACACGACCGTAGCCATGTGCACGGCTGTGATTTTCGGGTCCATAGTAATGAATGGGGCCGCAATTCTCCCGTGAATTTTAGGGGGAATTGCGGCTGCAAAAGCACGTTCGTGTGCATCAGGCCTTAGGCCTCATACACACAAACGTGTTTTTGCGTCCGCAATTCACCCGCAAGTGTGCGGGTGAATTGCAGACCCATTAATTGCTATGACACCATGCACACGACCGTGGTTTTCACGGTTCCTTCCAGCACCGTAAATATGAGCCGCAGAAACTCAGGACATGTCTTATTACGGCCCGCAAATTTGCTATGGACTTGCCCATAGACATCAATGGGCCTGTGGAAACACCTCCCTGTGGACATCCGTAATTTGCGGAACTGTTGCTATGCGACTTCAGGAAGTCTGCAGCATTGTTTTCCTTGCACCTTTTTTCATATGATCCGCATTTTGCGGATGACATACGGATGCACTACGGAGGTGCAAACACAAAATACGGACAACGGTCCAGGAATTTGCGCACCAGAAAAATACTATGGTCGTGCACTCGAGGCCTTAGTTCACACTCCTGCAGCAAAGACATGCCGTACCAGAAAGTGACCGCTGCAACCAATTACTACCCGCAGCGCTGATGTAAGTGCGCCACGAGACTGCAGCGGTCACAGGACGGTAAGGCATGTCGTCGCTGCAGGGGTGCGAGGCAGGAGATTCAACAGGGGAGTTGTCCAAGAGTTTAAGAAACTAAAGTAAATGCAAGAAAAGTTCTAAAAAAACAAACAACAAAACAACCATTACTCACCTGTTAAGTCCCCCGCCCGCCACTCCAGTGGTCCCTGCCGGTCCGTGTTTTCCTAGAGGCCAGCGATTGGTCACATGGATGTACGGCACATCATCGCTCTAGGGATATAAACCAGGACCAGCAGGGAGAACCTGCCCCTTTTAAATATGAACGTGCGCACATTTGCTATGAGGAGTATGGCGCGCAGCATGACACTCCAGCAGGCTAGGGGTCTATTACTACCCACCCCTCATTATTTTATAGCAGACTGCTGGGTGGTGACCCTGTCTCAGCTAGAAGCAGTGGTGGCACTACAGGTCCCAGCATTCCCTGCCTGTCACTCAGAACAGTGTTATACTGAAATTCTGCTCACCTGCTGCACAAGTAATCAAGTTTTGCCTTACTAAAGACCACCGCTAGAGGGGCAAAGGTACCGAAGACACAGCGGTGCAACACCGAGCCCTGCTTACCTCTGACCGGTGCCCACCAGGTACGTGTTGGTGCCCTGTAACGTCATGGGCCCCGGGTTACAGCCCAGCACACGGACCACCCGGGAGGATAACTGTTCCACACGAGGCAGAAATGACAGCGCCATCCTGGATTCCAATATGGTAGCTGCAAATTCCACTTCACGATAAAGACCTTCTGACGTCGGTGCGTCTCATGACCAGTAACGTCACGTGGTGCAGGACAGCGGCGGGGGGGCCCACTTGCTGGTTGTGTATTGGTAGGAGCTGAGTTTCTGCGCAGTGCTGTGCGGGTTCTGCGGCGCAGGGAGGACTGACCTATGGAAGTAGCTGTAGACTTCATGAATTCCGCCAGGCAGACCAATAATGATTTTTTTTTTTGCACATGTACCCGTCCCCCCTCAAATACTGGTCTCACCCTAAGAATTAAAGCCACAGTGCACCCCATAAACTGTGCCCCAGAAAATCTGCCCTGCCTCTAATTTTGCCCAGACAAGGATGCTTGCCCCTTTTTTTTTTTTTTACACACTGTGTTTATTGCATTTGGGGTCATAGAAGAATTCAGTGCGACATAGTGCGTTATCGCTGCTCATGTTAACCTATAGGGGGTGTATTTGGCATATGGCAATACGCCATATGTGGTAATGAACTGCTGTTTGGACCCACAGCAGGGCTCAGAAGGGAAGGAGCGCTATTTGGCTTTTGGAGCTCAAATTTAGCTGAAATGGTTTTCAGGTGCCATGTCACATTTGCAAAGCCCCTGAGAGGCCAAAACAGTGGAAACCCCCCAAAAGTGACCCCATTTGGGAAACTACACCACTTAAGGAATCTATCTAGGGGTATAGTGAGCATTTAGACCCCACAGGTCCTTTGCAGAATTTATTAGAATTAGGCTGTGGAGATGAATATCAACATTATTTCCACTAAAATCTTATTTTTTTTTAATTTGCATAAAGGAGGAAACCCCCCCCCCCCCTTAACATTTGCAAAGCAATTTTTCCTGAGTACGGCAATACCCCACATGTGGTCACAGGGGTGTAGCTAAAGTTCTTATTGGGCCCCTCCCCCCCACAAACTCCTCATGGCCGACGGTCCGCAGCTGTCTCCTAAGTGACCCAACAATGCAGCACTAGCAGCCGGGGCGTCACTAAGGCTGGGTTCACACACCCTATTTTCGGACGTAATTCGGGCGTTTAAGCATTGAACTACGTCCAAAAATGCGGCTCAAAAGCGTCGGCACACATCTGCCCATTCATTTGAATGGGTCTTACGATGTTCTGTGCCGACGGTCATTTTTCTTACGCGGCGCGTAAAAAAGACGCCCGCGTCAAAGAAGTGCCTGTCACTTCTTCAGACGTAAATGGAGCCGTTTTCCATGGACTCCATGGAAAAACAGCTCCAATTACGTCCGTAATGGACGCAGCGAAAGACGCCTGCACATGCCTTTACGGCTGAAATTACGGTGCTGTTTTCTCCTGAAAACAGCACCGTTATTTCAGCCGTAACGGACGCTGCCATGTGAACATACCCTCAGGGCTTAAAATGTCAGGGGAAATAGCCCCAATACATATGTGTCCGCCCAAAAAAAAATGTGTGTATAGGAGACAGCATAGCATATCTATAGCACTACGACCCTATAAACTATGGATAGGATTAGATACATTGGCTCAGCAGACAGTATCACACATGATAGGATTAGATACAGTGGCTGAGCAGACAGTATCACACATGATAGGATTAGATACAGTGGCTCAGCAGACAGTATCACACATGATAGGATTAGATACAGCGGCTCAGCAGACAGTATCACACATGATAGGATTAGATGCAGTGGCCCAGCAGACAGTATCACACATGATAGGATTAGATACAATGACTCAGCAGACAGTATCACACATGATAGGATTAGATACAGTGGCTCAGCAGACAGTACCACACATGATAGGATTAGATACAGTGGCTCAGAAGACAGTATCACACATGATAGGATTAGATACAGTGGCTCAGCAGACAGTACCACACATGATAGGATTATATACAGTGGCTCAGCAGACAGTATCACACATGATAGGATTAGATACAGTGGCTCAGAAGGCAGTATCACACATGATAGGATTAGATACAGTGGCTCAGCAGACAGTACCACACATGATAGGATTAGATACAGTGGCTCAGAAGACAGTATCGCACATGATAGGATTAGATACAGTGGCTCAGCAGACAGTACCACACATGATAGGATTAGATACAGTGGCTCAGCAGACAGTATCACACATGATAGGATTAGATACAGTGGCTCAGAAGGCAGTATCACACATGATAGGATTAGATACAATGGCTCAGCAGACAGTATCACACATGATAGGATTAGATACAGTGGCTGAGCAGACAGTATCACACCTGATTGGATTAGATATAGGGCCCAGCAGACAGTATCACACATGTTCGGATTAGATATAGGGCCCAGCAGACAGTATCACACATGATAGGATTAGATACAGTGGCTCAGCAGACAGTATCACACATGATAGGATTAGATACAGTGGCTCAGCAGACAGTATCACACATGATAGGATTTGATACAGGGCTCAGCTCACTGACATTGCGGCTCCAGCGCTGGACCCAGGAAAGGTAAGAATAATAATTTTGCCCGAGTTACTATAGTAACTTTTTATTGATGTGGTGCGACCGCTGCGACCCCTATAGCTATGCCAATGTGTGGTCATAAATGTTGTTTTATTAGAAATTAATTAACCCTTTCCAGACTGATCCACTTTTTTCTTTTTTTTTGCGGGAGGAGTTGTAGTTTCTGTTGACACCATTTAAAGTACCATTTATTGTACTGGGAAACTGAAAATAAAATTCTTTGCAGGCTGAAATTGGAAAAAACTGCGATTACTCCATTGTTTTTTGGGTTTTGTTTTTACTACTTTCACCGTGCAGTAAAAACGAAAACGTAAATTTTTTTCTGCGACTCCATCCGATTACGGTGATATCAAATTTGTATAGTTTATATATATATATATATATATATATATATATATATATTACTACTTTTACAAAGTAAAGACTATTTGTTACAAATAAATTGTTTTGTTTCACCTCATTCTGCGAGTCATAACTTTATTTTTTATTTTTTGGTCGATTGAGTGGTATAAGGGCTTATTTTTTGCGGGACAAGCTGCAGTTTTTATTGGTACAGTTTTTTGGTACATACAACTTTTTGTGCACTTTTTATTACATTTATTTTAGAGTTAAGGTGACCAAAAACCAGCGATTTTGGAATTTCCAATTCTTTATTTTTACGGCGTTCACCGTGCGAGTTAAATAATGGTATATTGTAATAGTTTGAACTTTTACGAACGCAGCGATTTCCAATTTTTTATTTTTTTTACGTTACTTTAGAGAAAAAATGGGAAATGGTGTTTTTGTTTTGTTTTTTACTTTAAATCTTTATTAAATTTTTTTTCACTATTAATAACTTTATTTACTTTTTTTTATATATATTTTATTATTTCCCCTAGGGGACTTGAACTAGTGATCATTAGATCGCTGGTACAATACAATGCAATAGTAATGTATTGCAGTATAATGTCATTTTTAAAGGCTCTTGTAACAGCGTGATCGCTGTTCCTGTCCGTTAGCCCCGGGTCTCAGCTGTAATACACAGCCGACACCCGCAGCATATAGCGCGGGAACAGCGCGTGAGCCCGCTCCATACATCAACCCCCGCAACACGACATGCTATTAAGTTGTGGTGCGTGAAGGGGTTAATGCGCAGCAGATGGTGCAGAGTGAAAACTACAATTTTCCACTGATATGCCATTTTAGTGCACAATATGTGGTGCCCAGTTTGTGCCACTGAAGACAAATATCTCATATTGTTAAGTGGGTTCTCCCGGGTATGACGATTCCATATATGTGGACGTAAACTGCTGTCTGTTTACGCTGTAGGGTTCAGAAGGGATTTTGCTTTTGGATGGCAGATTTTGCTTGGTAGTTGTTCTGTTTGGGGTTTTACTGGTATTTTAGTTTACGATGTGGGGGCATATGTAAGCTGTGCGGAGAACATCAGGGCATAATAAGAGGGTATAATAATGCAGTAAATAAATTATCCACAGATGTGTGGCCAGTGTTTCACCGATAAATGGTGCCCGATCTTATCAACTTTTGGAATGCTCTGCACATTTTGTGTCGCCATATTCTGAGAGGCAGAACTTTTTTATTTTTTCTCCACCGGAGTCGTGTGACGGCTTATTTGTTGCAGGACAATCTGTAGTTTTCATTGGTACCATTTGGGGTACACGCAATTTTTTTATCACTTTTTTTTTATTCCATTTTTGGGCAAGCAAGGTGACCAAAACCCATAAATCTTGACAAAGTTTTTTATGTTTATTTTTTACGACGTTCACTGTGGGCTAAAAATTCCAATTTTACATTATTCTGCCGGTTGATACAATTACGGTAATACCAAATGTATATAGGTTTTTTTTATGTTTTGCAGCGTTTGCTCAATAAAATCACTTTTTTATAAAATTATGTATTTTTTTGTGTCACCATTGTCTGAGAGCCATAACTTTTTTTTATTTTTCAGTCAAAAAAGCTCTGTAAGGGCTTCTTTTTTGCGAGAAGGGTTGAAATTTTTATTCGTATTTTTGGGTATATGTGACTTTTTGATCACTTTTTGGTGAAATTCACACGAATGTGTTTGTTTTGCGCATGCAGAAAACGCAGTGTTTTTTGCGCGTTGCAGTTCCGTGTGTCATAAGTGTTTGGTGCGTTGCTGCGTCATTTTCACGCATATGCCATCCTTATGACACGCGGTTTTGATGTTTAGATAAGAAATCAAGGAGGTGGTATTATTTTTCCCTTCATTTCTTGAACTACTGTTGCGCGAATCACGCTTAGCACACGGAAGTGCGTCCATGTGCTGCACGTGATGTTCACGCACTTATTGACTTCAATGGGTGCGTGATGCGCAAAACACGCTCCAGTATAGGACATGTCGTGAGTTTTACGTAGCGGACACACGCTGCGGGAAAATCACGGACTGTCTGAACGGCCCCATTGAGTTACATAGGTCTGTGCGACAATATAGGCCTTATTTACACTAACGGGTTTCAGATCCGTGATACGCGCATGAAAATCACGTGCGTATCACGGACGTGAAACACGTTAGTGTAAATATGGCCTATATTGTATATTTTGGGAGGGGTGGTGATTCTGGCATTGTTTTTTACTTTTTTTTTGCGGTGTTCACTATGCGAGAAAAATATTGTCGTTTTATAGTTTGGGTCGTTACGGACACGGCGATACCAAATATGTGTACTATTTTTAACATGTTAATTTTTTGCTATAATAAAAGACTTATTATAGGAAAAGCATTTTTTGGGTTTTGTAACTTATAACTTTTATTTTGACACTTTTATAAAACATTTTTATTACCTTTTTTTTTTGTCCTACTAGACTTGAAGACTTGCAGCTTTGATAGCTGCTAGAATACATTGCACTACCTATGTAGTGTAATGTATTTTAACTGTCAGTGTGACGTGACAGTCACTCTGACAGGAAGCCTATGGGGCCATTGTCTGGCCTCTGGTTGCCATGACAACCATCGGCAGCCCCCACGATTGCATGTGGGGGTTGCCGATCTGCTCTAAACCCCTAAATACGGCGATCGCAATCGACCACCGCATCCAGGGGCATAGTTGCCAAAATCAGTAGCGATGGGCCACTGATCGGCAACAAGGATAGCAGGGCAGACACCCTGCACAGTTAACCGCCGCTGGGATACAGCGCCGCGCGGCGGTTAACTATTAAAAGTCCAGACGTAACTACACGTCAAGGTGCGTGAAGTTACTTCTCACCTTGACGTGCAGTTACGTCAAAGTGCAGGAAAGGGTTAAGAAAAAAATAAATAAAAATGTTTTAAGTAATAAAAACAATAATTTCCCTGTTTTCCCTGATTTTCCCTTTATAAATGAAAAAATTAACCCCTTCACACCGCAGCCATTTTTCAGATTTGAAATTTCATTTTTTCCTCCCCACCTTCCAAAAGCCCTAATTATTTTTTTTCCGTCAATAGAGCGGTGTGAGGGCTTATTTTATTTTGCGGGAGGAGTTGTAGTTTCTATTGGTAGCATTTAAAGTACCATCTAATGTACTGGGAAACGGAAAAAAATTATTTGCGGGCTGAAATTGGAAAAAACTGCGATTCATCCATGGCTTTTGGGTTTCGTTTTTACAGCTTTTACCGTGCGGTAAAAACCACAACTTAACTTTATTCTGTGGCTCAATACGATTACGGTAAGATCAATTTTATATAGTTGTTTTTTTTATATTTTAGTACTTTTAAAGAAAAAAAACTGTGCGCGTTAAATAATGCTATATTTTAATAGTTCAGACTTTTACGGACGCAGCAATACCAATTTGAATAAGTTTTGTTTTTTTTTACATCACTTTAGAAGACAAATGGGAAAAGGTTTTGTTTTTAACTTTTTTTTTTTTTAATCTTTTTTTTTTTTTCACTACTAAAAACTTTATTTCACTTTTTTGTTACACATTTCATTAGTCCCTCTAGGAGACTTATACCAGTGATCGTTAGGGCTTTGCAGAGGCAGAGTGAAGGCAGTCCTGGCCCCTGAGCTGCCATGACCACTGTCGTCACCCCCGATCTCACTGCGGGTGGGGGGGGGGGTGAGCTGTCAGAGGGGGCCGCCCCCCTCTTTTCAACACCACAGCATTTGAGGGGTTAAACAGCCAGGAACAGTGTGATCGCTGTTTTTGGCAGTTTGTCCCAGGTGTCGGCCGACACCCGCAGCATACGGAGCGCGCACATTGTGTGAGCGTGCTCCATACATTCCTCTCCGCACTATGATGTACCAAACATGTTGTTTTGTGGGAAGGGGTTAAAAAACAATACATAATAGGTATCGCCAAGTTCGGAACGGCCAGAATATCACTTTATTTTTACAGCAGGGTGAACAGCGTACATTTTTTAAATAAAAATAAATGACATAATGTCTTGTTTTGGTCACGTTGTCTCAGAAAAAATTTAATAAAAAGTCACAAATACCCCAAAATGGTACCCACAGCGATATCATCTGAAAAATATTAAAGTTAAGCTGTCAGAAAATGGTGACACTAAAACATTATTTTTTTTTAGAAAAGAGTATTTTTATTGTGGGAAAGTAGTAAATTGTAAAAAAAACAATATAAATTTGGTATTGCTGTAATCGTATCGACCCACAGAATGAAGTTAACATATTTATTAACATGTTTATTCTGCACGGTGAACACTGTAAAAAAGAAAAAACAAAACAGTGCTAGAATTGCTGTTTTTTTGTTTCATCGTCTCCCAAAAATGGAATAAATAGTGATAAAAATAATCGCATGTACCCCAAAATGGAACCAAAAAAATTGCAGCTCGTTCCACAAAAAACGCGCCCTCACACAGCTCCGTCAGCGAATAAATAACACGTTATGACTCTCAAAACGCAATGATGCAAAATGACGGCCCAGAATAATTTTTTAAGTCCAGTAGTTTTTCACTAAATACCCGAGGTCATCCTTTGCTAGACCCCACAGGTGGACACTAGTTGCAGCGGAGATGAGGAAACTTTAGAGCCTTGTGCTGCTTATAGGGCTAGTGAAGAAGTCAAAGATTAGGCAATACTGGAGCGCAGATATTTTGTACGATACCCGACAAATCCGGCCTGTGCATAAGATTTGTTCAAAGTGTACCACACAAATCCATGGATTATTACATCCTATTATGCCCTGATTAACTCTGCCCAGTTTACATATACCCTGATGCACTCCGCCCATCTCTCATATACCCTGATGCACTCCGCCCAGCTCTCATATACCCTGATGCACTCCGCCCAGCTCTCATATACCCTGATGCACTCCGCCCAGCTCTCATATACCCTGATGCACTCCGCCCAGCTCTCATATACCCTGATGCACTCCGCCCAGCTCTCATATACCCTGATGCACTCCGCCCAGCTTACATATACCCTGATGCACTCCGCCCAGCTTACATATACCCTGATGCACTCCGCCCAGCTTACATATACCCTGATTCACTCCGCCCAGCTTACATATACCCTGATGCACTCCGCCCAGCTTACATATACCCTGATGCACTCCACACAGCTTACATATACCCTGATGCACTCCGCACAGCTTACATATACCATGATGCACTCCGCCCAGCTTAGATATACCCTGATGTACTCCACACAGCTTACATATACCCTGATGTACTCCACACAGCTTACATATACCCTGATGTACTCCGCACAGCTTACATATACCCTGATGTACTCCGCACAGCTTACATATACCCTGATGTACTTCACACTGCTTACATATACCCTGATGTACTCTGCACAGCTTACATATACTCTGATGTACTCTGCACAGCTTACATATACTCTGATGTACTCTGCACAGCTTACATATACCCTGATGTACTCTGCCCAGCTTAGATATACCCTGATGTACTCCACACTGCTTACATATACCCTGAGGTACTCCACACAGCTTACATATACCCTGATGTACTCCGCACAGCTTAGATATACCCTGATGTACTCCGCAGACCTTACATATACTCTGATGTACTCCGCACAGCTTACATATATTCTGATGTACTCCGCACAGCTTACATATACTCTGATGTACTCCGCACAGCTTACATATACCCTGATGTACTCCGCACAGCTTACATATACTCTGATGGGCTCCGTACAGCTTACATATACGCTGATGTACTCTGCCCAGCTTACATATACTCTGATGTACTCCGCACAGCTTACATATACTCTGATGTACTCCGCCCAGCTTACATATACTCTGATGTACTCCGCACAGTTTACATATACTCTGATGTGCTCCGTACAGCTTACATATACCCTGATGTGCTCCGCACAGCTTACATATACCCTGATGTTCCCCGCACAGCTTACATATACCCTGATGTACTCTGCACAGCTTACATATACCCTGATGTTCTCCGCACAGCTTACATATGTCCCCACATTATAAGCTGAAATACCAGTAAAACCCCAAACAAAACTACTACCAAGCAAAATCTACTCTCCAAAAGCCAAATGGCGGTCTTTCTATGCCTGACAGTGTGCCTAAACAGCCTTTTATGAGCACATATGGGGTATTATTGTACTTTGGATAACACGCTTAACAATTTATGGGGTGTGTGTCTCCAGTGGAAATATGGCAATTTTTAATCTGCAACATCTATTTTATACCAATTTCTGCAGAACAATTGCGGGGTCAATATGCTCACAATACCTCTAGGTAAATTTCTTCAGGGATGTAGTTTTCAAAATGGGGTAATTTTTCAGGGCTTTCTACTGTACTGGTACCTTAGCTCAATGCAACATGCTGTCCAAAAAACTAATCTTGTAAAATCTCCACTCCTAAAACCAAATTGCGCTCCTTCCCTTTAGAGCCTTGCTGTGTGTCCAAATAGCAGGTTATGACCACATGTGTGGTATTGCCGTACTCTGGAGAAATTGCTTTACAAATGTTGGGTGGTTTTTTTCTCCTCTATCCCTTGTGAAAATGAAAAAAATCTACTTTTTAGTGGATAAAACTTGATATGAATTTTTACGGCCTAATTCAAATAAATTCTGTAAAAGACCTGTGGAGTCTAAATGCATACTATACCACTAGATTGCTTAATGTGTGTAGTTTTCCAAATGGGGTCACTTTTGGGGGGCTACTACAGTTTTGGTCCTGCAGGGGCTTTTTATATGTGACATGGCACCCGAAAACCATTCCAGCTAAATTTAAGCTTCAAATGACGCTCCTCCCCTTTTGAGCCCTGCAGTGTGTCCAAACAGCAGTTTAGGACCACTTATGGGGTATTGCCATAATCGGGAGAGATTGCTTTTCAAATGTTGGGGTGCTTTTTCTCCTTTTAAAAATGTACAATGTCCAAGTTTTATCGGAAAAAAATTAGCTTTTCAATTTCATGGCCTAATTCCACCAAATTCGCCAAAAAACCTGTGGAGTAAAAATGCTCCCTATAACCCTAGATAAATACCTTCAGGGTTGTAGTTTCCCAAACAGGGTCACTTTTGGGGGTTTCCACTGATTTGGTCCTTCAGGGACCTTGCAAATGTGACATGGCGCAGCAAACCAGTTCAGCAAAATATGTGCTCCAAAAGCAAAATGGTGCTCCTTCCCTTTTAAGCCCTGCCGTGGGTCCAAACAGCAATGCATTGCAACATATGAGGTATTGCTGTGCTCAGAAGAGGTTGCTTTACAAATTATGGGGTGCTTTTTCTCCTTTATTTTTTGTGAAAATTGAAAAATCTGAGCTAAAACTACATTTTATTAGAAAAAAACGTAGATCTTAATTTTCACGGCCTAATTCCACTAAAGTCATCAAAAAAACCTGTGGGATCAAAAGGCTTGCTATACCTCTCGATAAATTCCTTGAGGGGTGTAGTTTCCCAAATGTGGTCACTTTTGGGATTTTTCCACTGTTTTGGTCCCACAGGGGCTTTGCAAATGCGACAGGTGATGTAACTGCCCTTTAGGATGTCATCATCCCTGTGACATTATCACACATAAATGGGCCTTAAATGAGATGTCAGACAATGTCACTGAATTGTGTCATCAACACTATGATGTCACGACCCCTGTAACATCATTATTAAAGGGCACCCACCAGCTCATGTCCCTGACAATAACCCTGCTGACTGTATCAGAAGGGCTGTCACCAAGGCAGTGACATTGACCCCAATGAAGTTACACCTGCAGCGTCGACACCCACTATGGATGTAGCGTCCATGGCCGCGGGCCGTCGGGTTTACTCACCTCCCGACGCCTGCAGCCATGGATCTGTGAGCGCTGGTCCCCATCTCCTTACTAGGAGACGCCAGCGCTCCCTTCCGCTCCGGTTCACTGTGTCCTGTAGGGTGCGCGCGCATGCTCGTGCCTGCTCTTAAAGGGCCAGCGCGCGCACATGTAAACAATCATCATCATCATCATCAACTCACATGATTTCCTGGTCTATAAGAAGGCCCCAGCCCTTCTGATCCTTGCCTGAGCGTTATTAGTATATCCCAAGTCTGTCTTGCAAATGGTCCCTTAGTGTTTTCCGTTCCAGTTGTTACCCGTGCCCTGTTACCTGTTCCTGTATCCCGTGCTGTGTTCTTCTTCCTGTGCCTACTAGTGTTGGAGTCGTTACCTACTGCACCTGCTGTTTTCTGCCACGTCCAGTGTCTTCTGCCACGTCCAGTGTCTTCTGCCCCATCTTGTACTGTACGCCACGTCTGGCGCAACCTGCTGCACCGACCCCCACCCGTGCTGAAGCCACAGCCATTGTCTGGACTTAGTTCAGGTACCCGAGTGTTACGAACTGCTATAGACTTTTGTATAGACTGACACCTGGTCAGCTGCCTCTCCGCTATTCCAAACTTCTCATCTCTGACGGCTCCCATCTCCACCCTTACCAAGAAGGGTGTGAACGCCAAGGTGTGTACTCCAGAGGCAGAGTCCGCATTTATTAGCCTCAAGAAAGCTTTCACTTCAGCCTTGATCCTTCATCATCCTGCGGTATCTCGGCAGTTCTCATTGGAGGTGGACGCTTCCTCTGTTGGTGCAGGTGCACTTCTAATCCAGAGGAGCTCCAAAGGAAAGGCAGTAATATGTGGCTATTACTCTAGACTTTTTTCTTCTGCAGAGTGCAATTACTCTATTTGGGATCGGGAGCTACTGGCCATCAAATTGGCTCTGGAGGAGTGGAGACATCTTCTAGAGGGCGCAGCTCACCCCATCTTGGTCTACACCGACCACAAGAACCTTACCTATCTTCAGACCGCTCAACGACTAAATCCCTGTTCAGCCAGGTGGTCGCTGTTCTTCACCCGTCTCCAATTTGTGCTCCACTGCCACCCATCTAACAAGAATGTGAGGGTCGATGCCCTGTCCAGACCATGTGAGATGGATGACACATGGGAGATCCTTCAAACTATCATAGACCCGTCCTGCATTGTCATTGCTAATCCTTTGCAGGTTAGAGACATCTCTCCGGGGAGGACTTTTGTTCGATTGGCAGACAGGAGAAGAATTCTCAGCTGGGGACACAGTTCTAAACTGGCTGGGCACGCTGGTGTTCGTAAAACCCGAGACCTAATTGCTTGTCACTTCTGGTGGCCCACGCTACCTAAAGATGTTCTGGACTTTGTCTCTTCTTGCACGGTGTGTGCTTCTAACAAAGTTACTCACTCCAAGCCTGCCGGCCTGTTTCAACCTCTGCCTGTACCCAATGCCACCTGGCAGCACATTGCGATGGACTTTGTCACAGACCTTCCTCCCTCAGCAGGATGCAACACTGTCTGGGTGGCGGTGGACTGGTTCTCGAAGATGGCACATTTTATCCCGCTGACCGGCCTACCTTCTGCTCCCCGACTGGCGAGTCTCTTCATTCAGCACATCTTTCACTTGCATGACTTGCCCCTTCACATTGTGTCTGACCGGGGGGTTCAATTTACCTCAAAGTTCTGGGGAGCCCTCTGTAAACGCTTGGATGTGAGATTGGACTTTTCATCAGCTTATCACCCCCATTCCAAGTCGAGAAATCAACCAGATCATGGAGAATTATCTCCGCCACTTCATCTCTTTACAGCTTGATAACTGGGTACAGCTTCTTCCATGGGCCGAGTTCTCGTACAACAACCACACAAGTGAGTACACCAATTCCACTCAATTTACATTGTGTAAAGTCAACATCCTAGAGTCCCTCTTCCTGTGTTGACTACATCTCAGGTACCCGCTGCTGACTCTGCATTTGGGGACTTTCTGCAAATCTGGCAACAGACCCGGTCCTCTATTTTGCTGGCAGTCGATCGCATGAAGCGAAAAGCGGATACAAAAAGAAGAGAGCCGTCTCAGTATCTTCCGGGTACCAAAGTCTGGCTGTCCTCTCGGAACATTCGTTTGAGGGTGCCTTCATACAAGTTTGCTCTCCGGTTCCTTGGTCCTTTTGAGATTCTGCAACAGATAAACCCTGTCTCCTATAAGCTGCGGCTGCCTCCTACCCTCAGAATCCCCAACTCCTTTCATGTGTCCCTCATGAAACCAGTGGTCCTGGACCACTACAGCAAGACTTCTAGTTCCACAGTGGCTCCCAGCGGTTCTTCTGATGTGTTCGAGGTGAGGGAGATCCTGGAATGCAAAAGGGTAGGAGGAAGGACTTTCTATTTGGTGGACTAGTGAGGGTTTGGTCCTGAGGAGAGGTCCTGGGAGCCGGAAGAGAATCTCAGTGCTCCTGCTCTCATTAAGAAATTCCTTGCTCTGGCCCCAAGAAGAGGGGGCGTATGAGGGGGGATACTGTAACGTCCATGGCCGCGGGCCGTCGGGTTTACACACCTGCCAACGCCCGCAGCCATGGATCTGTGAGCTCTGGTCCCCACCTCCTCCCTAGGAGACGCCAGCGCTAACTTCCGGTCTGCTGTGTCCCGTAGGGTGCGCGCGCACGCCTGTGCCCGCTCTTAAAGGGCCAGCGCACGCACATGTAAACAATCATCATCATCAACTCACATGATTTCCTGGACTATAAGAATGCCCCAGCCCTTCTGATCCTTGCCTGAGCATTGTTAGTATATTCCAAGTCTTTCTTGCAAATGGTCTCTTAGTGTTTCCCGTTCCAGTTGTTACCCGTGCCCTGTTACCTGTTCCTGTATCCCGTGTTGTGTTCTTGTTCCTGTGCCTAGTAGTGTTGGAGTCGTGTCCTACTGCACCTGCTATCGTTTGCCACGTCCAGTGTCTTCTGCCACGTCCAGTGTCTTCTGCCACGTCCAGTGTCTTCTGCCACATCCAGTGTCTTCTGCCACATCTTGTACTGTCTGGCACAACCTGCTGCACTGACCTCCATCCATGCTGAAGCCACAGCCACTGTCTGGACTAGTTCAGGTACCCGAGTGTTACGAACTGCTATAGACTTTTGTATAGACTGAGACCTGGTCAGCTGCCTCTCCACTATGGTGGAGCGGCCTAGTGGGTCTACATACCCTGTGACCGTGACAATGGAGCCTTACAGACCACCTGTAACTTTAGGCATGCAGGCTGGATTTATGGTTCAGCCATTATGGCTGACTGGTAACTGCATGTACCAGCGCTGTTGCCACATGTGACAAGTTCCAGGATCTTAAAGGGAACATGTCAGTCAATGTCACTGACATTACCAATTTGGCGTCATCACATACACTGTTCCATATACAGTACCAACCAGGCCATGTCTTGAAACAACCCACCCGAATGCTGTCTGGTGAAGTCAGTAATGTCAGCCTCTGTGACATCACAGACTTCTGAAAGGGGATGGACCTTCTGCATGGGCAATCCCTACTGGATGCCTAGCAGCTACTTTTATTACCAACTATGGAGCCTTAAATGGGATGTACCATGCCTCCAGAATAGGGCCACCTCTGCTCCTGTGTGCATCCGCCATGGTTGTCTTTCAGCTGTGGGCCACGGTGATCAATTTATACGTCACTGCCAATCGTGCCCCCACCTATGACATCATCACCTGTTCTGAAGTTATAAATGGGACCTGTAGGATGTCATCACCCATATGACATAACATGCACATGCCCTACAGGAAAACCACCAGCTTATGTTCCTGACAACTGCCCTGATGTCATGCCCAAAGGGTAATCAACCATTGTGGAGCTTCATAAGGAAGGTACCACATCTATAAGGACTATAACTGCTCCTGGTACAGCCATTGCTATTGTTCGACAGGTGTGGAGCCTTGTTCTCCATTCGTAGGGCTGGCAGCCCTCGTGACACAAATGCCCTCTGAGGTTACCACCCATTCTTAAACGGGTGACGTCAGAAAATGTCACTGACATTGTCCATTTTGGCATCATGATCCCTTTGACCTCATCCTAATGGTGTCATCACCTCTGTAACAGCATTACATGCACTTCCTTTTTGTTTAATTGAAAGCCCGAGTCGTGCTTTCTATCACCCAAGTGCATAAAAAGTGCAGAGGTGCCACACAAAAAGTGCACAAGGATGCGGTCTATCGCAGCCCTTCTCTTAAAAGAGAGAGGCCCCGCATAACCATTCCTCGACCCTCCAAGCCTTAGGCCTAGAGGATCAAGGATCGATGATCCCCCCTCGCCGAAGCTTAGGGAGACCCAACAACACTCCAAGGCTTCTACCTGGGCTGCCACCCCAGTGTCCACCTTGGAGCCTGCATCAAAGGTGCACCTCCCCTCCGAAGAAGGGAGGCCGGGTTGCAGGGGAAAACGGAACCTGATGGCCACACATTTTCCCCCTAGACCTCAGGAGGGTCCCAAAAGGGCACCGCATCCCAAAATCCTTGTGACAAAACGTGACAAACACACAGTGAAAAACAAACTTAAATAAGTGGATGTGCGCTGTGATACAGCCTGGACATCCGCCATGTATAAAAAAATTCCTCATCTCCCAGCCAGAAGGCCGGGAGAATAAAGGTGTGTGCTCATATAGCATGAAAAAGAGTGCGTGCAAGTGTGCCTTCACTCAGTGGGATCCCACCCCCAGTGAGTTAGGGCACCCCAGGGTCACCAGCCCTGGGGCACATAGCAACTCGGGCTTCCAAACTACCCGACCTAATGACCTCGATCCGGCGGTCGCCTGGTCACCTACAAATGGTACCTTTAAACCAAATGCGTACACCAGAGCGATGACCGTTGTGGTTCCCTGCCCTCACCTCGGAGTTCTGTCATCCCCCTACGATGGCCCACGAACCACCGGCAGGGATGATTACTAACCTCAGCTTGAGCAGGTACTACACTTGATCTTAGCCAAAAGGCCGAGAAGCGATTACATGCACTTCTACCCACCAGAACATATCCCCTCCATGACCAAATCATTTTTTTCCATTTGTTTTTAGAAACGGTGTACTTATACACACAATGTTGCTTATTGTGAACAGAAATATTGTGCAATATGGGCATTCTAACAGTTATACTTTTTTCTGGGAGTCACACCATTCACAATGAGCTCCTCCGTCACCTGAGTTGTGTTTTCCAGTGACGGTATAGCCTTTGACATAGTTTGTTACCAGAGTAACTCTGAATGCATAATGAAACCAGACCTGACCATTCCCACAGAGCACCTCCTTCATTGTTACGGTGTGTACTTTCTCTACACTGCTTCCTCCTTTCTATAAGTGTCAGTCTCCTTCAGGAATTCATTGCCTTCTCATCTACGCTTCTTCTTCAATATATAATATATCATCTGAGCGGTAAGAAAGATTTTAGACGCTTAATTTCTAATACATATGTGCTAGATGCTAAACAGTAAGAAAACAATGGATTTCACTTATGTAATATGAGGTCAGTAACCTCAGGCAGAGAGATGGTGAGTTACCAGATCTACCTAGTGAATGACATCACTTGTATCCTCTCTGTAGTAGAAGTCTGATAATTCAGCAAATGTGACACCAGTGTGAGGTTAGCAGATATTCGCTCGAATGCTTTTAACATCCAGTAAAAATTTGCAGAAAAAATAAGCGGCATGCCCTATCTTGGAGCAGTTTGCGCCTCTGAAACAACATTCGATTCAATGGGAGGCAGAAAAAAAACGTGCACATCAATTCAGATTTAGTGTTTTGTTACTCAGTTTTATTTTTTAAATTTTTTTTCTTCAAAGTATATGGGTTCAACTTAGTAGCCAGACATACCTATTTGCACCTCTTATAGCTGACATAGAATAATGCAGTCAGGCTGATAGATCCAGGTCACCTTAAAGGGGTTGTGTCCACAATCTTATTTTTTTATTTATTTTTTTTATTAAATAGGCTGAACATTCAGAGTGTCTTACTGCTGGGACCCCCAGTGATCATTCAGGGAATCGGTCAGGAAATGTTCATCTCCCTTGCATCACCACTGCAGGGGAAATTAAAAATACAGAGTGCCCATTGATGTAAATGAGCTGTTCATGTAATGCATGGACATGCTAGTCCCTCGAGGGAGAGAAACACTCTTTGCTGGGCCTTTCCACTCTGGTTAATAGATGAGGGTCCTTTTACACTGGCCGATTATTGGGCAAATGAGCGTTCAAAGAACGCTCGTTGCCGATAATTGCCATGTGTAAATAGGGCATCAATCAGCAGATGAACGAGCAAAGATGCTGATCGTATCATTTTAAATATCCAAAATATTATCGTTGGTAGCACATCTCCCTGTGTAAACAGGTAGAACTTCAGTGCCAACATGATAGTAATGTATGGGGACGAGCAATCAGAGTATCGACCACTCGTCCCCATACATAGCTCCTTGTGAAAGGAGCAAATGAGCACAGATCAACGAGCTGTCTCGTTGATCGGCGCTCGTTTACACGGCCTAGGACGGGCCATTTAATACCAGCTTATGGGTAAGGCCACACGGAGCGGCCCTGACACGGTCGCAACGCGGCTAACAACCGCGCCGGCACCATGTTCGGTGCAGCTGTCAAACAGCCTGTTAGTGGCCGCATGTTAACGCATGTTAACGCGGGTAGACCTTCCCTTTATCTGCAAAAGCATGCGGCCATGAATTAATACACCCTTTATGGCCGCACGATTTTGCAAATGACAACTTACCTCTTATTCATCGGCTATCTCCGGCGCTCCCATAGAGAATGAATGGAGCAGCAGTGCGCATGCGCATGTAACCGGAATACCTCTTAACGAGGTATTTCTCAGCTGCTCCTACATGGTGCCGGCGCGGTTGTTGGCCGCGTTGCGACCGTGTCAGGGCCGCTCAGTGTGGCCGTACCCTCAGACTGCTGCTAGCTAATCCATAATAGGTGTATTGGGCAGAGGGTGTAACTAAGATGTACGAGGGCATACATACCCAAGAAGGTTGGTGATGTTAATTTGTTCATAACAGCCCTGAAAGATTATTCCTTCTGTATGCTAAAAGCAAACCATAGACCATCCAACAATATTTTGAATGACTACTTTTAGCCCTGAATCCCCCATAAGCATGCTCATTCGGCTACCTCAGCAGGCACATTAATTATTCCATCTAAAAATAATTTGCAAATGAGAATTTAGAACAAAGTAATTATGGTTGAGAAGTGCTAAAGTAACTGTTCAATGTACGACGGTATGAAGTGTATCGAAACTAACAGAAAAATCATCCATGACGCCTATAGCAATCAATCATAGTTCAGCTTGAATTTTTTTTATCCGGAGCAGTTTAAAGAGGCTCTATCACCAGATTATAAGTGTCCTGTCTCCTACATAATGTGATCGGCGCTGTAATGTAGATAACAGCAGTAGTTTTTATTTTGAAAAACAATCATTTTTGAGCAAGTTATGAGCTAGTTTAGATTTATGCTAATGAGTTACTCAATGGACAACTGGGCGTGTTTTTACTTTTTACCAACTGGGTGTTGTACAGAGGAGTGTATGACGCTGACCAATCAGTGACTAATCAGTGTCCTACACTTCCCATTGTTCCAGCCCAGCATGGTCCACAGCACAGTGTGATTGTGCAGTGAAAGAAGCAAACACGCCCAGTTGCTAAAAACACAATACACGCCCAGTTGGAAATAAGAGAAAACACGCCCAGTTATCCATTAGAAAGGCTCATTTGCATAAATATAAAATTGCTCATAACTTGGCCAAAAATGATCGTTTTAAAAAAAAAAACAACACGTTACTGTTATCTACATTGCAGCGCCGATCACATGCAATAGGAGATAGGGATTTGATAATCTGGTGACAGAGCCTCTTTAAAGGCCATGTACAGCAGCTGTATAGTTCGTTAAAGGCAATGTGTTGCCAGAAAAACATGTTTTGTTTTTTTAAATTAAACATTTAGTGTGTGGGTGATTAAACATTGTTCAAATTTTTTTTATTTTTTTCACGAGTCAGGAAATATTATAAATTAATTCTAATTTATAACATTTCCCATTTCTGGTCACTAGATGGAGCTATTCCCAAAATTGCAGCATTGCAAAATTGGGTAAAAAGCCCTCGCTCTAGTGAGCTCTCAGCATCCCCCCCCTCCTTTATCCTGGCTAGTGCCGGGATAAACGAGGGGTTTGAACGGTGTAACCTCCTACACTGTGTGTCGCCATTTTTTGAGCTAACACACAGTGTAGTAGGTTTACATACAGTAGTAAACACACACAAACACGAACATACATTGAAATCTCTTACCTGCTCCTGCCGCCGCGGCTCCCTCCGGCCCGTCCGCTCCGTCTGCTGCCGCTGGTCCAAGTGCACAAGTCCGGAAGCCGCGACCGGAAGTAGTAATATTACTGTCCGGCCGCGACTTCCGGTCCACAGGAAAATGGCGCCGGACGGCGCCAATTTCAAATTGGACTGTGTGGGAGCGGCGCATGCGCAGTTCCCACACAGACGCTGTACACACAAGTGAATGGGACGGGAGCCGTTCGCAGTCCCTATGGGACTGTGGCTGCCGTATTCCATGTCTGTATGTGTCGTTAATCGACACATACAGAAATGGAACAAAAAATGGCAGCCCCCATAGGGAAGAAAAAGTGTAAAAATAAGAAAAAGTAAAACACAAACACACAAATAAATATAAACGTTTTTAATAAAGCACTAACATCTTTAACATATAAAAAAATAATTTGTGATGACACTGTTCCTTTAAGACTTGAATCCATTAGTTCATGGCAGATACAGGATTCAGCGCAAGATACAGCTGCTCTGTTTACAGAACACAAAGCAGCTGTATCTCAAAAAGTACAAATATTTTTTATTTAGGAAGTTGCACCAATAACACTGATGGACAATTCTATTAAGAAAAAATAAAATCTATTTCCAAGGTGAACATAGCCTTTAAGACATGAAAACTGCACTGTGATTGGGTGCTAAGAGCAACAGGGTCAGTTCTTTTTTTTTTTTCTAGACAGTTTTAATAAATGAGGTTTATTGTGTGAGGTTTATTTTAGTTCTTACCATAACACATTTCCCGTTTACATTTCAGGTATACCAATTTATCGACAGCTGCAAAAATGTAAAAACTTGAAAACTTTTATGAAAACATGAATTACTAAATAAAACATAAATATATATTTTAGCAAAAACTTTTTGTTTTTAAATTGAGCAAAATGACTGTAAAATCTGGATCATGAACCACTACAAACGTGACGTGAAGAAAATAAATCATTGTGGCTCCAAGATGATGTAACACACAATCCCACCAGGGCTCAGGAGGATGAGCTTCACCAAATGTAATTTTATTATGACCACCTTTGGGATTTTCTCCTTCCTTTTTGACATTGGAGTGGACTTATGGATATCAATCAAATACATTCAACAAGAACTTTACCTCTTTGGACTGTTAACCATATTTTTTGCTCTTGTGTCCACACTAATAGTACAAGCTTTTAGTTACTCGTGGTTTAGAGATGATTGTGTTGAGTACATTCATGGGAGTATGAGAAGCATCCTTATTATTCATCTCTTTCTGGCAGGAACCTTGCTCAGGTAAGTCAAGCTTTGCGCATCAGTTCCATTGGTCATTTTATAACAGCAATATATTAAGATTTCATATTTAGTTTTGCAGATCTATTTTGTTTATTTTATTTCCAAATTTCTCACTACCATAATGTTTAAAAGTACAGGAATTTCACAGGAATTAAAGAAAAGTAAAGAGGAAATTTAGAAATTTCCTTTTTTTTTTGCCAAAATTCATTTGTAATACAATTTTTTTCTGTAACACAGTAAGTTTTACCACTGAAACGCAACTCAAAATGTATTACCCAGATTCTGCAGTTTTTTTAGAAATACCCGACATGTGACCCTAGTCTGCGAATGGACTAAAGCACCGGCCTCAGAAGCAAAGGAGCACCTAGTGGATTTTGAGGCCTCTTTATTTTAGAATATGTTTTAGGCAGCATGTCAGGTTTGAAGAGGTCTTGTGGTGCCAAAACAGTGGAAACCCCCCAAAAGTGACCCCGTTTTGGAAACTACACCCCTCAAGGAATTTATCTAGGGGTATAGTTAGCATCTTGACCCTACAGGTCTTATGGTATATTTATTGGAGTTAGTCTGTGAAAATGAATTTATTTAACAAGGAATAAAGAATAAAAAGCACCTCAAAATTTGTAAAGCAATGTCTCCTGAATACAGCAATGCCCCATATGTGGTAATAAACTGCTATTTGGTCCCACTGCAGGGCTCAGAATGGAAGGAGCGCCATTTGGGTTTTGGAGCGCAGATTTTGGTTTTATGGTTTTCGGTGCCATGTCGCGTTTGCAACGCCCTAGAGGGGCCAAAACAGTGGAAATCCCCCAAAAGTTTCCCTATTTGGGAAACTACACCCCTTAAGGAATCTATCTAGGGGTATAGTGAGCTAGTGAGCATTTAGACCCCACAGGTCTTTTGCGGAATTTATTAGAATTAGGCTGTGAAAGTGAATATCAACATTTTTTTCATTTTCACAAAGGATAACAGAGGAAATAGCACCCCAACGTTTGTACAGCAATTTCTCCGGAGTACCGAAATACCCCACGTGTGGTCATAAATGGTTTTTCATTAGAAATTAAGTAACCTTTCAGGACTGATCCATTTTTTGATTTTTCATTCTCTTTTTTCCCTTTCCAAGAGCCATAACTTTTTTTTATTTTCCCGTCAGAGTGGTGTGAGGGCTTATTTTCTGCAGGAGGAGTTGTAGTTTCTATTGACACCATTTAAAGTACCATTTAATGTACTGGGAAACTGAAAATAAAATTCTTTGCAGGCTGAAATTGGGAAAAACTGCAATTCCTCCATTGTTTCTTGGGTTTTGTTTTTACGACTTTCACCATGCAGTAAAAATGACAATGATTACGGTGATACCAAATTGATATAGTTTATATATATATATATATATATATTTGACTACTTTTACAAAGTAAAAACTATGTGTTGAATAAAAAAATTGTTTTGTTTCACCACGTTCTGAGAACCATAACTTTTTATTTATTTATTGGTCGATTTGAGCGGTGTGGGGGCTTATTTTTTGCGGGACAAGCTGTAGTTTTTATTGGTACCATTTTTTGGTACATACAACTTTTTGATCACTTTTTATTAAATTTTTTTTAGGGCTAAGGTGACCAAAAAACATTGATTTTGTTGTTTTAAATGTTTTATTTTTTTATGGTGTTTACCATCAAGTTAAATAATGGTATATTGTAATAGTTCGAACTTTTACAGACGCAACAATACCAATTTTTTATTTTTGACATTACTTTAGAGGAAAAATTGGAAAAGTTTTTTTTTTTGGGGGAATTTAAATATTTATTCAATTATTTTTTTTTCACTAATAATAACTTTATTTGCTTTTTTTTTTTTACATATTTTATTAGTCCCCCTAGGGGACTTGGACCAGTGATTATTAGATCGCTGGTACAATACACTGCAATACTAATGTATTGCAGTATATTGTAATTTTTACAGGCTTCTGTAACAGCGCGATCGCTGTTCCTGTCAGTTCGTCCCGGGTGTCAGCTGTAATACAGAGCTGACACCCGCAGCGTATGGCGCGGGCTCAGCGCATGAGCCCGCCCCATACTTCACTCCCTGCACCACGACATGCTGTTAAATTGTGGTGCGCGAAAGGGTTAATGCGCAGCGGATGGTGCAAAGTGGAATTATAATTTTCCACTGATATGCCATTTTAGTGCACAATATGTTGTGCCCAGTTTGTGCCACTGAAGACAAATACCTCAAAACATTAAGCGGGTTCTCCAGGGTATGGCGATGCCATATATGTGGACGTAAACTGCTGTTTGGGAAAGCTGTAGGGATCAGAAGAGAGGGAGCGCCATTTGGCTTTTGGAGCGCAGATTTTGCTTGGTAGTTCTTCTTTTTGGGGTTTTACTGGTATTTCAGTTTATAATGTGGGGGGCATAAGTAAGCTGTGCAGAGTACATCAGGGTATATGTAAGCTGTGCGGAGTACATCAGGGTATAATAAGAGCGTATAATAATGCAGTAAATAAATAATAATTCATAGATATGTGGCCAGTGTCGCACTGATAAATGGTGCCCGATCTTATGGGCCGCTCATCGGCAACAGGGAAAGCAGGGCAGAGGCCCTGCACAGTTAACCGCCTCTGCGGTGTAGCGCCGTGCAGTGGTTAACTGTTAAACCCAAGACGTAACTGCATGTCAAGGTGGGCTAACTAACTACTCATCTTGACATGCAGTTATGTCAAGGTGCAAGAAGGGGTTAACTACAGGCCTTAGCTTATGCACCATCTTTATTGAATCACCCTGTATTATAAAACAAGACAGTTTCTAAATGATATTTTATTGACCAGTCAGGAATGCAGAAAGCAATCGCATGTAGCTTAAGACTCAGTCTGTCCCCCTTCCTTCCAGTGACACTTCAAGGGAATAATAGTCCGCCGATCAGCTGTTTTGAAGGGGCCACGGCACTCATGTAAGCACTGCTTCCCCTACATCGTACACGCTGCAGTTTACAGCATTACAGCCTTCTCCCATTCCCTTGAATGAGAAAAGGCTGCAATACTGTGAACCGCTGCTACAAATGTGTCGGCGTTTCACAGTATTGAGCAGTAAAGGGAATGAAGGAGAAGCAGCACTCCCACTAGCACTGCGGCCCCTTTAAAAGAGCTGATCGGCAGGGGTGCTGAAAGTTGACCCCTATTGATCAAATATTGATCACCCATCCTGAAAATAGGCCATCAATTTTATCTCCCTCGAAAACCCCTTTAACCCCATCCCGCTTTGGCCACTTTTGACCTTCCTGACAGAGCCTCATTTTTAAAATCTGACATGTTTCACTTTATGTGGAAATAACTTCGGAATGCTTTTACCTATCCAAGCGATTCTGAGATTGTTTTCTCGTGACACATTGGACTTTATGTTACTGGCAAAATTTGCTCGATACATTCATTATTTAATTGGGAAAAACACCAAAATTTGGAGAAAAATTGAAAAAATTAGCATTTTTCTAAATTTAAATGTATCTGCTTGTAAGACAGGCAGTTATACCACACAAAATTGTTGCTAAGTAACATCCCCCATATGTCTACTTTAGATTGGAATAATTTTTTGAATATTGTTTTATTTTTCTAGGGCGTTACAAGGCTTAGAACTTTAGCTGCAATTTCTCACATTTTCATTAAAATTTCAAAAGGCTATTTTTACAGGGACCAGTTCAGTTGTGAAGTGGCTCTGAGGGCCATATATATTAGAAACCCCGAATATGTCGACCCATTTTAAAAACTTCACCCCTCAAAGTATTCAAAACCGCATTTAGAAAGTTTCTTAACCCTTTAGATGTTTCACAAGAATTAAAGTAATGTAGAAGTGAAATGTACAAATTTCCTTTTTTATTTTTGCAGAAATTCATTTTTAATCAATTTTTTTTGTAACACGGAGAGTTTTACCAGAGAAATGCAACTCAATATTTATTGCCCAGAATCTGCAGTTTTTAGAAATATCCCACATGTGGCCCTAGTGCGCTAATGGACTGAAGCACCGGCCTCTGAAGCAAAGGACCACCTAGTGGATCTTGGGGCCTCCTTTTTATTAGAAAATATTTTAGGCACCATGTCAGGTTTGAAGGGCTCTTGCAATGCCAAAACAGTGGAAATCCCCCAAGAGTGACCCCATTTGGGAAACTAGACCCCTCAATGAAATTATCTAGGGGTATAGTGAGCATTTTGACCCCACAGGTTTATTGCAGAAATGATTGGAAGTAGGCCGTGAAAATTAAAATCTACATTCTTCCACAAGGACTAAAGGAGAAAAAGCAGCGCCACATTTATAAAGCAATTTCTCCCAATTAAAACAACACCCCACATGTAGTCCTAAATGGCTGTTTGGACACACGGCAGGCCTTAGAAGGGAAAGAGCGCCATTTGGCAATTGGAGCTCAAATTTAGCAGGAATGGTTTGCGAAGGCGAATGTCGCATTTGCAAAGTCCCCGAAGGGACAAAACAGTGGAAACCTCCCACAAGTGACCCCATTGTGGAAACTACACCCCTTGAGGAATTAATCTACAGGTGTAGTGAGCATTTTGACACCACAGGGTTTTTTATTAGAATTGGGCAGTGAAAATAAGATGTAGCTTTAGCTCAAAAATTTTCATTTTCTCAATAAATAAAAGAAAAAAAGAACTCCAATATTTGTAAAGAAATTTCTCCCGAGTACGGCAATACCCCATATGTGGCCATAAACTGCTGTTTGGGCACACAGTAGGGCTCAGGAGAGAAGGAGCGCCATTTGGCTTTTGGAGTGCAGATTTTGCTGGATTGTTTCTGGGCACTATGTTGCATTTGCAAAGCGCCTGTGGGACCAAAACAGTGGAAACCCCCCACAATTGACCCCATTTTGTAAACTACACCCCTCAAGGTATTCACCTAGGAGTGTAGCGAACATTTTAACCCAGCAGGTGTTTTGCAGAAATTAGTGTGCAGAGTGAAAATTTCATTTTTTCCATAGATATGCCAGTATGTGGTGTCCAGCTTGTGCCACCATAACAAGACAGCTCTCTAATTATTATGCAGTGTTTCCCGGTTTTAGAAACACCCTACATGTGGCCCTAATCTTTTGCCTGGAATATCGACAGGGCTCAGGAGTGAGAGAGTACCATGCGAAATTGAGGCCTAATTTAGCAATTTACTAAGTATTGGTTCACAATTGCAGAGGCTCTGATGTGAAATAATAAAAGAAACCGCTGAGAAGTGACCCCATTTGGAAACTACACCCCTCAAGGCATTTATTAAGGGGTGTAGTGAGCATTTTCACCTCACAGGTCCTTTCCATAAATGATTGCTCTGCGGATGGTGCAAAGTAAAAATTTTTTTTTTTTACTAGATATGCTATTTCAGTGGCAAATATGTCGTGCCCAGCTTATGCCACTGGAGACACACACCACAAAAATTGTTAAAAGGGTTCTCCCAGGTATGGCGATGCCATATATGTGGAAGTTAACTGCTGTTTGAGGACACTGTAGGACTCAGAAGGCAAGGAGCGCCATTTAGCTTTTGGAGCGTAGATTTTGCTTGGTAGTAGTTTTGTTTGGAATTTTATTGTTATTTCAATTTATAATTTGGGCGCATATGTAAGGTGGGCAGAGTATATTACCGGCATAGTCCGTTGGTATAATAATGGAGTAAACAATAAAATAATCCATAAATATGTTACGCCATCAAGCAATCCTTTCTGCACAGGCCGGTGTCGCACTGATAAATGGTGTCCTTACTTATCTCTGATTTGGTCCACACTCCGCACCTTTGCAGTTTGAGGAATTTTGCTGGGAAGTGTTGTCCTGGTATAATATGGGCACCCTCGCTTCCAGCAGATATATTTGAGTCCTCCCCTTCCTGGTTCCCTCCTTTTAGGGCCTTGATAAATCTCCACTTGAAACAGAAGAAATGTTCCCCTCGGGCTGGCGCAACTGCATAGTTTTCTTTCCTGGCTTATTGGAGCCTTAACTAATTTTATTTTTTCATAGACTTAGTGGTATGAGGGCTGTTTTTTTTGTGGGACGAGCTGTAGTTATTATTGGTACCATTTTGGGGTACATGCACATTTTTGATAAAAAAACAGCAATTCTGCCATAGGTTTTCTAGTTTTTTTTTTTTATACAGTGTTCACCATGCGTTATAAATGACATGTTACCTTTATTCTGCGGGTCAGTAAGATTCCGGCGATACCTAATTTATAGAACTTTTTTATGTTTTACATCTTTTTGCACAATAAAATTACTTTTGTAAAAATAATGTATTTTTTCTGTCGCCAAGTTGTCGCCATAACTTTTTAATTAATCGTCGACTGAGCTGTATGAGGGCTTGTTTTTTGCGAGACGAGCTATAGTTTTTATAGGTACAATTTTTGAATAAATGCGACTTTTTGATCACTTTTTATTTACATTTTTGGAAGACAAAGTGTCCCAAAAAAAGCAATTCTGGCATTATTTTTTACAGCGTTCACTGCGAGGGACAAATAAGCTAATATTGTCATAGTTTAGGTCGTTACGGACGCGGTGATATCAAATATGTATGGTTTTATTCTTTTTTTCAATAATAAATGACTTGATAAGAGAAAAAGGGCAATCGTGTTTTATGTTATTACTTGAAACTTTTTTTTTTTTTACAACTTTACACTTTTCTTTAGTCCCACTGGGGGACTTGAAGGTCCAACTGTTTGATTGATGTTCTAATACATTGCACCACCTGTGTAGTGCAATGTATTAGAACTGTCAGTTATTCACTGACAGCAAGCCGATCAGGCTCCGGTCGGGGCCTAATCGGCTTCCATAATGGCAGACAGGAGGCCATTGTTAGGACACCCACTGCTGATGATGCCGGCTCAGCTTCTGAGCCGGAAGCTGAGCCGGCACCATCTTGCCGATGGTACAGGAAGCCTTTTAGGCTCCACCACTGAGCGAGGCATAGGAGGCTTCCGTTGCTGGCAGACCGGGAGGTAAGTATTAGGCCTCCGATCGCCTTTGCAGCCACCGGCAACCCAGCGATCATGTTGCTGGGGCGCCGGTGGCTAAAAACTCCTCACATGCTGCGATCTCTATTGAACGCAGCATCTGAGGGGTTAATCGGCCGGATCGGATGCTAGCTCTGGTCCTGGCCGATACCTCAGGGTGCCAGCTGTAACATACTGAGCGCGCACTATCACCGCAACGTAATGGTACTGCGCTTTGCGGGAAGCCCTGCCCGACAGTGCCGTATATATACACGGCGGATGTCGGGAAGGGGTTAAGGGTATGTTCACACAGAGTTTTTTGCAGGCAGATTTTGCCCTGCCTGCACTTACATTGCTGCGTTTTTTTGTGGCGTTTTTCGGCTGTGGTCATGGAGCGCCGCGGGCAAAGAACGCAGCGAAAACCGCTTTCTCTGCCTCCCAATGATGTCAATAGGAGGTCAGAGACGGAAATGCCTGAAGACAGAGCATGTTGCCTCTTCTCCCCCACATTCGTTTTTTTCCGCTCGTGGGTAAAAAACGCCTCCGTCTCCAATTGAAATCAGATGGATCCGTTTTCGGACATTTTTTGGCACAGTTTCCAAAGTGATTTCCGCGTCAAAGGTGGCACCAAAAAACTATTTTTACTTCTCCCACTTTCATCAGTCTAATCTGCAGTAGAAGAGCTGCAAGACCTTTATGCCAGTGGCATACATAGAAGAGATCGGTTAAATAACTAAGATCAAAATTGGGCCCCCTTTATGGGGTTGGGTTTTGCTCCCAAGGAGAGAAGGGCCTAGTGTTTGTTTCCCCCTCTTCTCTTTTCCATGACTCTTGGACCAATTCACCACCCCCCTGCTTGCCATAAATACAGTACCTCTGAAGAAGGTAGTCCTGAGCTTGGACAGCCTCTCCATGGACCCTATGTACCACATATGTATTTAAAACCTCACTCTAGGCGTTCTGCAATAAAATTAATATATATTCTCAACAGAGTCGATTTCTGGGTAATGAGTAATTAATCAGTTATGGCAATGACTGGAAGACATGGAATCTGGGTCAGGTCCAATATTATTAGCTTGCGGTTGACCTGAGAATTTGTCATGACCTGCCTAGGTAGAGTCGTGTGTTAACCTTAAACCATACTATCCCCCACCCCCATTTAGTAACGACACATGACACCGAGGTTGGATGTGAAATGGCCACAGCAGCCGTTTATTAATTTCACAGTTTTATAAAAACAATTTAAATCCGAAACATTCGGATAACTAGTTAGGAATCCACCGGAGAATTCCTCCTAATAATTCACATGACCCAACATGGGTCAGAATCATAAATAACCATTAAACGTTAACATTAACCCGAGCAGAGGAAGTCCTTGAAGCCCCTTCAGATGTTCCTTTCAAGAACACACCGAATTAGCCATCTGCAAACCACTAATTACCTCCAGCCGTAAACCAGCTCGGAAGCACCGTTCACCTCTGCAGATGGCTCCACCCACTAGAAGTCCACTTCAAGGGGATAACACCCGTTGAAGCCCTCAAGTGATATACCGCCCACTAGAAGTCCACTTCAAAGGGATAACACCCGATGAAGCCTTCAAGTGACATACCTTCTACCAGAAGACCACTTCAAAGGGATAACACCCGATGAAGTCTTCAACCATGTACCTTTTTTGGGGGACGCATACCCCCGATGCGACCCCCCCACCATTTTGTACTGACTGGCCTCAAGGACTCCCCCCGCCAGCTGCCATGACAACAGAACCTACTCCGGAAAAAAGAAAAACATGTTAAATAAACACACAAAATAAAACACAACGCTCATATACGGACGTACAGAAGACCTAAGGAGTAACAAAACAAGGGTGGGAGGGTGGGAGCTTTGCTTCTTGTGTACTACTCCTCCCGCTGCTTCCGGCTCAATGCCGAGAAACAGCGGGAAGCGCAGTAACGGCCCCCCCGTCCCCCCTAGCTCCTCCCCGTCCCTCCTTCAGCTTCTTCACCTTTCCCTCACCTCTTAACATTAACCCTTTCCCTACCAGGACGGTCATGTCGGCTTCCCTCAAGCCTGCAGCTGCGTCCAGCCTCTTCTTGACCTGCCTAGGTAGAGTCGTGTGTTAACCTTAAACCATACTATCCCCCACCCCCATTTAGTAACGACACATGACACCGAGGTTGGATGTGAAATGGCCACAGCAGCCGTTTATTAATTTCACAGTTTTATAAAAACAATTTAAATCCGAAACATTCGGATAACTAGTTAGGAATCCACCGGAGAATTCCTCCTAATAATTCACATGACCCAACATGGGTCAGAATCATAAATAACCATTAAACGTTAACATTAACCCGAGCAGAGGAAGTCCTTGAAGCCCCTTCAGATGTTCCTTTCAAGAACACACCGAATTAGCCATCTGCAAACCACTAATTACCTCCAGCCGTAAACCAGCTCGGAAGCACCGTTCACCTCTGCAGATGGCTCCACCCACTAGAAGTCCACTTCAAGGGGATAACACCCGTTGAAGCCCTCAAGTGATATACCGCCCACTAGAAGTCCACTTCAAAGGGATAACACCCGATGAAGCCTTCAAGTGACATACCTTCTACCAGAAGACCACTTCAAAGGGATAACACCCGATGAAGTCTTCAACCATGTACCTTTTTTGGGGGACGCATACCCCCGATGCGACCCCCCCACCATTTTGTACTGACTGGCCTCAAGGACTCCCCCCGCCACCGCGAAACAGGCCTTGACCACCTTAAGCCTGTGAGTTCCTCCACACCACCACCGCCCTTTCTATGCCTTCTGCTATAGCCAAGCTCCAAATATCAATGCCAACCTCGGTCAGATGAACCCCGTCACTCCTCCAGAAATTCCCCAATCCTGACTCCAAATCCCTATGCCTCACGCAAATGCCCCCGTTCTTTGCCACAAAACGGGACACCGCCCGGTTAACTTTTATCCGAGCCTTATTGACTCTCTCCACCGATCTAGCTAACCGCCAATGCTTCCTTGGGACTATGTCCGACCACACTACCACCAACTTGGGATAAGATACCCACAAACACAACAAATCATGTTTGATATCCCGCACCAACTCACGAAAAGGGCGGACTCCTAAGTCATTCCCACCCACGTGCAACACTAAAACCTCCGGAACCCTATCAAGCCGCACATATGTCTGGAATTCCGCCAACACCCTGTTCCACGACATACCTCTAAACCCCAGCCAATGCACAACCGCATCCTGTCGCGGAATGCGCAACTGGCGACCATCCGGGCGGACGTCCGCCCTCAAAGCCCCCCAGTGCACGTACGAATGACCCATCAACCACACCAGACAAGGAGGCGAATCTGAAACGGAAAACACAGTTAGGCACCACCATATACATTTGCACGCATAAACAACAAAATTACAACATATGGGGGCGGACATAGGACTTAAACCTTTTAGACTCCCAACGACCAATACGCCTCACCCCCTCATCATCCAACCCCCAGCGCCCTGCTTCCGTTGCTGCGCCAATCCGGAAGGAATGAGATGAATATGAGCCTGCCGCAACCCCAACCGCCGTCAAACATTTTTTAAAAACAGCTCCAAACTGAAACCTGGACAAGAACGACCCGTCCACATGACATAACAAAGGCAAATCTGGAGACCCCCTGTTTTTTGTAAAACCACGCATGCACTCTACTGGGCACATGACCGACCCCGGGAGAGCGAACAAAACTATCAGTTTTCCCTTCCCTAATTGGTCAGTTTTTGATCTACGCAACCATACCTCCAACCGATCTGCAAAAAGGCTCACCTCCCCAGATCTCAGCCCCCCTGCCTGTTTAGTACTTGGCGACACCAACTCACCTATTCTAAATGCTCCGAAGAACGCCAACGAGAAAGCCAACCGAAACAAATCCATTTCATCTGAAGAACGACATACCGATGCCAATGAACCACCCAACAAGCCCAGCAAAGCAAACGACACCGGCCTTCTACTATCCGCCTCCACCCTACCTCTGCGCAACCCCTTCAAAGCCTGCGATACCAGAAATTCCTTCGATACATCCCGCAAGCCCCGCAACTTAAGCCCAAACGCCACCGCGGATATAAACCGGTTCACCTTCGCTACTGAAAACCCCGCCTCCCAGGCATCCCCTAACCAATACAAAAGTGCCACCAACCTGTCTCTATCCGTATTGACATCACCCAACTCTCTTACCCACTCCTCCCACTGCCTCCAACAAGCAGCATAAGCCCTCCACGTCGTGCCCGCCAAAGACCTTTGTAACAGCTGCTCTACGGGACCGATACCAGATCCCATAGATGATCCGGACACGCCAAACCAATACGTTCCGCTCCCGGAGCCAATTGCCGAAACCGGTCCCACTGCGAGCGAGAAAGAGCATCAGCAACACAATTCCGTACACCCGGGACATGCACCGCCACCACCCACGCGTTCAGCGACAAACACACCAACACTAAATGTCGCAACAATTGAACTACCGGAGGAGAGGACGCCGTGATGTTATTAATGGCAAGCACCACACCCATGTTGTCGCAGTAAAAACGGACCTTCTTATCCCTGAGCCTGTCCCCCCAAATGGTAGCCGCCACCACGATGGGAAACAGCTCGAGCAGGGCCAGATTCCGCGTCAATCCACTGGACACCCAGCTAGCCGGCCATTGACCTGCGCACCACGGACCTCCCCCGTAAGCTCCAAAGCCACCCGCCCCAGCCGCATCCGTGAAAATATTCAGATCACTCGTATCCTGCGCTGGGGCCATCCATAGCGAGCGACCATTGTACTGGCCCAAGAAGTCATCCCAAACCTGAAGATCAGCTCGGTGCTCCTCCTTGAGCCTCACAAAATGATGCGGCGCCCGCACTCCCGCCGTTGCCGCCGCCAACCTTCTACCAAACACCCTCCCCATCGGCATAATCCGGCAGGCGAAATTCAACTTCCCCAGCAGCGACTGAAGCTCCCTCAACGACATTTTCTTCCTTCTACAAGCCCGTCGCACCTCCAGCCTCAAAGCACCCAGCTTATCCGCCGGGAGCCGACACTCCATTGCCACCGAGTCAATTTCGATTCCCAAGAAACAAATCGTCGCTACCGGGCCCTCCGTTTTTTCCGGCGCCAAAGGGATCCCAAAATCCCTCGCCACCTTCTGCAGGGCATGAAGCAAGTTACCGCAAACCGGCGAACCCCCCGGGCCAACGCACAAAAAATCATCTAAGTAATGGATCAACGAATCGACCCCGGATACTCCCCTCGTTACCCACTCCACGAAGCTACTAAACGCCTCGAAGTATGCACAAGAAAGAGAACACCCCATCGGAAGGCACCGATCCACGTAAAAGGCCCCATTCCAAAAACAGCCCAACAGCCGTTGGCTTTCTGGATGCACCGGCAACAACCTGAACGCCGCCTCGATGTCGGTTTTTGCTAGCAGCGCCCCCGGACCCGCAGCCCGCACTAACCCCACCGCCTTATCGAATGAGGTATAAACTACGGAACACAACTCGTGATCAATCCCGTCGTTTACCGACGAACCTTTGGGATACGATAAATGTTGAATCAAACGAAACTTTCCGGGCTCGCGTTTAGGGACAATACCCAAAGGGGACACAACTAAATCTTTCACCGGCGACTCCACAAATGGCCCCGACATGCGCCCCAACGAAACTTCTTTTAACAACTTTTCCGACACGACTTCCGCATGCACGTAAGCCGATTTTAAATTTCTCCGCGTAACCGGAACCTCATAAGGAGGCGGAGGAATAACAAAACCAACACTAAACCCTTCATAAAGCAACTTAGCCGCCGCCCTATCCGGATACTCATTTAGATAAGGGGCCATCCTTTCCACCCTCACCGGCGACACCCCCTTGACCAGCCCCGTGCTGGTTCCCGGACCTCTTTTTACGCAGACATTTTGCCGCCCCGTGTGATGCACCATTACACTCGGAGCACACGTGCTTGAACTTGCACGTGGCCCCGAACTTACACTGGCCTTCATTGAATTGCCAGCAAAACCCCGCCTTTCCCCCGCCGCTTGGTCCACTCTGACTAGTCTGGCCTCCCTGGCCACCGCTCCCGGGAAAGGGCTGCCTAACCGGAACCGTAACCCGTAACCAGAGAGCAATATCCTTCTGGTCCCACCGAATCGCCGGCCGAACCGCCTTCCGCTGACGGAATTGCTCATCATATCGCAGCCACGCCTGACCCCCATACGCCCTATGAGCCTCCCCAATAGCATCAAAATAACAAAATAACGCCGAACAATTTTCCGGCGCCTTTTCCCCTATCACACTAGCCAATATGGCGAACGCCTGCGACCAATTAACGAACGTCTGCGGGATAAGCCTATACCGCCGCCGTTCCTCCTCGTCCTTTTTACTCTCATCCCGCTTGCTCTTATCCAAATTGAATTTAGCCAGCGGCAAGAGAGAAAAAATTTCAACATATTCATCTTTCCAGATCCGATCACGCACCTCCTGCTTTAAATGCGCCCCCAACGGACCCTCAAAACAAACATACACCTCCCCCCGAGCACGATCGTCCATGCGCACTCGATCGCCGTCCTTCTGTGCCTCAGTCTGCACCGACACCGCGACCGCCTCTCTAACCGCCACCACAGGACGCGCCTGCAACGATCCCACTTCCCTGGAGCCTTCCCAAACTACCGCAGGGGACACTTCCGTTACTACCGGCGCCGCGGCCCTATCCAGGCGCCCCACCAGCTCCCGTAAGCAACCCACTAAATCTGCCAAACCCGCTCCGTCGCGTCCGCCCGCGCCACTACCGGCCCCCGATGCTATGCTAGCAGCCCCCCCGCCGACACCCGACATAAAAATCGCTGGATAAGACAATAAAGGAGTTATACACTCACCGGGCTGCACAGGCGCTGTGTTCCCGTCAGCCGGACCATCCTGACCTCGACGATAGACGTCCAGTTCACCTTCCTCCAGTTCTTCTCTCGCCGACGACTGTCCCTCCCAACGACCTCTTCGGAAAGGGGATGAGGACGCGCTGACCGATGGGCCGGCAACCTGCCGCCCGACCGCCGGGACCCAGACTTCCGACCGGACCTGTTGCCTCGACGTCGCTGCAGATCTAGTCGTCCGTCTAGACGATCCTGACGAAGCCTGCCCCCTGGCCGGAACATCACCATGCGGGGCGGCCGTACCTTGCTCTTGACATCTTCCATCTGATGGGGGAGGGGTGACAGGGAGCCCGGCCTGCGACTCCCTGCTTACCGCCGGACCCCGTCGCGGCCTGGGATTCCTGCCAGGACGCAGGGCCTGGGAAGGGGCGGTCCTCCCAGCTGCCTGGCCTGCAGCGTCCGGGATCGGGCTCCCTCTGCGACGCCGTGTCCGCGGGACTACCTCCGGACTCAGGCGCTCTGGAGGTCGGGACCGCCGAGAGGGACGGGTCGACACAGCCTGCATCGCCGTCACCCCTGCTACCGCTCTCTGCCTGCCCAGCGCAGGAGCGGTTGTTGCCGACTCCCCCCCCGCCGCCATAGCCATGCTCGTAGGGGGGCCGGGGGAGGGGAGCCTGTCCCTTACAACAGACCCCGAACGCCGTGCCCGACGTGGCGAAACGGCGTCCGGGATCCGCGTTAATGCAGCCACGGTCTCCTCCAGCCATCCGGGACCGTGGTGCACAGCAGCGGCACGCAGCCGCTCTAAAATCAGGGCCTCTGCCATACTAAAAAGCCGGGCAACGGGGAGCTTTGCTTCTTGTGTACTACTCCTCCCGCTGCTTCCGGCTCAATGCCGAGAAACAGCGGGAAGCGCAGTAACGGCCCCCCCGTCCCCCCTAGCTCCTCCCCGTCCCTCCTTCAGCTTCTTCACCTTTCCCTCACCTCTTAACATTAACCCTTTCCCTACCAGGACGGTCATGTCGGCTTCCCTCAAGCCTGCAGCTGCGTCCAGCCTCTTCTTGATGTATGAGGATTAGATAATAGATCAGGCGAAACATTCAGTTATACATCCAGCTTGTCAGATGCATTCACGGTGAGGAAAGATGCCTTTATAATAACAAAGAAAAGTGGTGACATTATGAAAAGTTGTAATAGCCTAAAATATTGCAGGAGTTGTAGTTAGAAGTGTCAATTCTTATAATGCTTCAGAAATGCCTAGTTACTCCTCTGTGTTCTTTTTGCTCCACGTCTCATGATTTTCTGACTTATATGTGAAGGGCAGTTTTTTTCTGACTGAATATAAGTTTAAATGGACAGACTAACATACCGTTGACACGCAAACTCAAAAACGTCTGTAAATACGGAGCTGTTTTCAAGGGAAAACAGCTCCTGATTTTCAGACATTTTTTAAGCCACTCGCGATTTTCGCGGCGTTTTTTACAGCCATTTTTGGAGCTGTTTTCTATAGTCAATGAAAAATGGCTCCAAAAACATCCCAAGAAGTGACCTGCACCTCTTTGTCCCGACCGTTTTTTTGCGCAGCCGTTTTTCAAAACGGGCGCGTAAAAAAATGGCCCATCGGAACAGAACGCCATTTTTCCCATTGAAATCAATGGGCAGATGTTTGGAGGCGTTCTGCTTCAGATTTTTCGTCCGTTTTAAGCCGTGTGAACATACCCTAAAGGCTTATTCACTCTAATGTATAATACGTCCGTGCTACGCGCGTGGAAATCACACGCTTCGCACGGACCTATGTTAGTGAATGGAGCCGTTCAGACTGTCAGTGAATTTCACGCAGCGTATGTCCGCTGCGTAAAACGCACGACATGTCCTATATTTGGCCTTGAAGTCAATGGGTGCGTGCAAATCGCGCTCGGCACCCGGAAGCACTTCCGGGTGCCGCGCGTGATTCGCGCAACAGCAGTAAAATTAATGAATGAAAACAGAAAAGCACCACGTGCTTTTCTGTTTGTAAACAGAAAAACAGAGTGTCATCATGATGCCGGCTGCGTAAAAATCACGCAGCCGTGCACCATATGCTGATGACACACGGACCTTTTGCGCGCGCAAAACGCCGCGTTTTTTTGCACACGCAAAATGGACATGTCCGTGTGAATAAGGCCTAAGTCTGACTTTTATTTTGTACTGCAGTTCAACCCACAGGGTAAGTTCGCACCTAGCGTAAATACTGCGGATTTTCCACAACTGATTTAGTTGCAGAAAATCTGCAGCATAATACAGTAGCAGCGAAGTGAATGAGAGTTGAACAAATCTCCTCCACACGCTGCGTAAATGATCGGAAAAAACGCTCAGAAGTTGACCTGCGGTGCGGCTTTTTAATCCGCAGCATGTCAATTGTATTTGCATAATCACTGCTTTTTTGTTGCAGGTTTTCCCCATTGAACTCAATGGGGAGGATAAACCCGCAACAAATAGCAGATGTTGCGATGTTTGCGGTGGAAAAGCTGCGATTCCGCCGCAAAAATCGCAACTTGGAAAAATAAAAAAATCTTATATTTACCCAGAATTCTGTGCTTCTTCATCCAGGCCGGGCTCCTGGGATGATGTTTCATCTTGTGACCACTACAGCCAATCACAGGCTGCAGGAGTCACATCTGACGAAATGTCATCCCAGAGGGCCGGCAAAGGGACATGTCGCCATGACTACGTAAGTATGAAACTTTTTATTATGTGCAGTTTTTCGTAATTTGCTGCCGATGGAATTCCCTGTGGCACCCAGGGCCGATACGCCCTGTGCTTTTACGCAGCGTATCTGCCCTGTGTGAACATGGCCTTAAAGTGTTTTATGACGACTTCCGGTTCCGGCGCTGGGGATGCAGGACGCGAGTGACTGAGCTCCCGCTCCCGTCCAGCCTGTAAGCTCGCAATAGTCGCTACGGCGACGATAATCAGCGGTGAAGTCACCAGCCCTGCACACGGCAACATCACCGGTGGTGCCTGTATGGACAGGTACCTCCTCAGAAGCGCGCAGAAGCCAGCCATGGAGGAATCAGCCGCGGCCGTGGTAAAGGGAGGTAAGATGGCGGCGCTTCCCGCCACTGCGACCCTGCTATACACACAGGAAGATGAGCTGCAGCACCATCAGTCCCAGCTTTCAAGCCCGGCAGAGCACGTAATGTCCGCTCTTCCAGTAGTCATTGACTATGTAACCCTGGCCCGTGAAGTAGCCAAACAGATAGCGCCAGACCTGCAAAAGGCGCTGGAAAAAACGGTGCAAGATTCCCTAAACCGCGTGCATGAGGAGCTGGCACAAGTCACTATCAGAGCTGATGAGCTAGAACAGCGTATGACGTTGCTGGAGGATGAAAATGAACGCCTGCAATCCAAACTTAGAGGGGTGCTGTCTGTTACTACGCAGTTGGGGGACAAGGTGGAGGATCTGGAAAATCGCTCCAGGAGGAGCAACCTGCGACTGGTGGGGCTGAAAGAAGCGGTGATATCTGCTGATTTGCAACGAGTGTGTGAGAGGACATTGCCGGAAGCCTTAGGTCTTCCCCGTCCATGCCGGGTGGAGAGGGCGCATAGAGTGGGGCCGGACCCCAGAAACCTCCCAGCAACAGCTGACCACAATTCACATCGTCCCAGACAAGTGATCTTCAAACTGTTGGATTACAATGACAAGGTGGCACTCATGAAAGCTTTCCTCAGCAGATCGCGTCCTTTGGAAATAATGGGCATGAAAGTGCTACTATTTGAGGATTTCTCGGCGGAGGTTGCAAAAGGAAGGCGGGCTTTCAGCAAGATCTGCACCGCGCTGTTCCAAGCGAGAATACGCTTTAGCCTGCAATACCCAGCCATCCTGCGGGTGTTTCAAGAGAACGGGCGGAATAAGGTTTTCACCACTCCACAGGAAGCGGAGGACGCACTTGCGGAGCTTTGTGGGAACAGATCACAGCAAGAGGAGCGTCACAGTCCAGTACATAGTCCACATCGCAAGTCGAGAGAAGCCAAAAGGAACCGGCTAAATATGGAGCGAACCTGGGCAGAAGCCTTAATGCCCACACCTGGAAGATCCCGGGGGGGGTCGAGCCGGAAATGGAGGAGACTCTCTGAAGCCGCAGAGGCGAACACGGGACCGCACCCGGTCCACGTCTCCTGATTGACGGACGAAGTCCTTTTTGGCGCATTTTATTTAAGCTGATGTGATGATGATTTTGTGGACGCTGTAGACCAATTGCAGATTCCGACCAGCTACAGATAAGTTTACAGATAATCAGAAAGTTATTGAGGGAGATATTTTGCGGTCTTATACAGCACTATGTACCGGTCAACAGTTGACCTATTGTTACAATGTTACAATGTTATCAAGGTTGAAATGTATGCATTCTGATATTTCCCTGCATTTTCACTGAAGGATATTTGTGAGGGAGGTAGATCAGGATCTGAGATTGTCCCTGGTGGGCGGGATTGACCGGGAGTGATACAATGCCTCCCCCACGCAAGGGATTAGTGTTATCTGTTACAATGGCAGACTGAGGGAAATTGTGGTAGGAGATATGGGACACGGAGGTAGGGAAACCTTGAAGCGAAGCAAGGTTCATAGGGAAATGTGAGGATGCAATCCTAACGGAATCTAGGCTGTTAAAGTAATGATAAGGGAATGTACAAAAGTGTGCACAGGCGACAAAGAGGTACTGAGGGGGCAAGGGCAGGTGTTACTTCCTCATGGAAGGAGCCATATAGGCAGGCTGGGGGGGAGGGGGAGGGAGGGGCGCGTTCTGGCATAACAGAAAAAAGTGAAGTCACATACACAAGTGGGTATTAAGGGACTGCTAACCCTTGCCGCAGGTGATTTTATGGTTTTGTTAGGTAAGGGCCGGTTGGCCTTGTTGGTTCTGGCTTACAAGCCAGGGTTTGGTTATGATGTTAATGTTAATGTTTGTACATGGCTCTTGGAAAAAGACGGATCTGACTCCCCGGACTCCGCACGACTTTTAGGCACTTTAGCTCATCTTAAGCACGGCCCAGTAACATGAAAATAGTTTCTTGGAACGTTAAAGGGCTGAGATCCCCACAGAAACGGACCAAACTTTTAAGGCACATGAAACGATTGCATCCTGATGTGGCCCTATTGCAGGAAACTCACCTTACCGAGCCGGAGTTTAAGTATTTGCAAAAGTTCTGGGTGGGTCAGGTTTTTGGCTCGTCGGCAAGGGAGGGTAAGGCGGGAGTTATAATTCTGGTACATAAAAACTTTGCGTTTACACTGGTGTCCCAGGAGCGTGATGACGAGGGCCGTTGGATCCATCTAGTGATGGAGCATGAAGGGGAAACCATCAGTATTCATAATGTGTATGGCCCAAATACGGTTAACACTGGTTTTTTTGGTCACTTGGAAACCCAACTCCAGCAGGATCGCACTAGGTTTTTGATTTTAGGGGGAGACCTTAACACTGTAAGGTCTTCAAAGGAGGATAGGAGCGCAGGGACTAGTTCGCAGAGAAGCAGAGATAGGATCTTGCCCGACTTTTTAAGACACACGGCCCTAATAGATGCGTGGAGGAGTTTACACCCAGATGCGCGGGAATATACACATTTCTCTCATGTTCATCAGTCATGGTCGCGTATTGATTATTTGTTAGTTAGTGACGCAATGTCGCGACGTTTACGTGAAGCGGCAATTGAAGATCTAGTTATTTCGGATCATGCTCCGGTTACCATTACCTTGACCGACACAGTAGCTAGAGGAACGGATTTTATCTGGAGGTTTCCCGCCTTTCTGGCAAAGGATGAGGGCTTTACACAGAAGCTTAAGGGGTGGTGGATGGAATTTGATGGGGATAATGTAGCGCATCGCTCGGAACCGTCATTGTATTGGCGTACAGCCAAGGCGGTAATAAGAGGGAAAATCATGCAGTATATGTCTAATCTTAAACGTAAGACGACCGAAGGATACAAGGCAGCGAGCGACAGATTGCGGCGTGCGTACACAGCATTCCTACATTCTCCATCAATGCTATTGGGGGAGGAATGGAAGGAAGCCAAGCGACAGTTTGATCAATGGTTAGACAAAAGAGAGAGTATTTACCGGTCCCAATTTGATGCTGATCTAATGCGTTTCGGCAATAAGGCGGGCAAATTATTAGCGCGGTTAGCAAAGGGGAGGTATGCACCGGCACATATTTCAACACTTAAAGAATCAAACGGAACTCCTACCTCGGACCCAAAAAAAATCAACACCATATTAAGTAAATACTACCAAGCCCTTTACTCAGAAACACCCATAGATCTCCAAAAAGGGAGGGAATTTTTGGAGAAGGTGAAGCTGCCAGGGCTCACCCAGGAGCAGAATGGTCATTTGAGCGCGGAGATTACACTAGAGGAAGTTTGGAGCGCCATTAAAACATTATCTAACGGAAAGGCCCCGGGTCCGGATGGATTCACAGGGGAGTCTTTCAAATCTCTGAGAGAAGAAATCAGCCCTACCTTGGTGGCATATTATAATACTTTACTAGGAACGGGAGCTTTACCAGCAGAGGCCAAGGTCGCGCATATAACGGTGTTACCCAAGAAGGGGAAGAATCCTCTTGACCCGGGGTTGTACCGCCCCATCTCGCTGATAGACCAAGATCAGAAATTGCTCACAAAAATTTTGGCCAATCGACTGGCTATGTATCTACCCATACTGGTGGGAAAATCCCAGGTAGGATTTGTAAAGGGCAGGGCAGCAGTGACAAATCTACGCAAGGTATTGACGGTGCTAGAAACAGTCAGGCACGATCCCCAGCCAGGTACCAGGCCGGCACTTTTAGCGCTAGACGCAGAGAAAGCCTTTGATAACATACAATGGGAATGGCTGGGGATGGTGCTAGACAAAATGAACATTCAGGGAGACTTCCGGGTCTTCCTGAAGGGAATCTACAATAACCCGCAAGCACGTGTTCACTCCTCGGGGTTCCTATCAGATCTCTTCCAATTACATAAAGGAACACGACAGGGCTGCCCCTTGTCGCCCCTGCTATTCAATCTAGCACTGGAACCTATGGCTAGATTCCTGGAGGAATCGGATATGTTCAGAGGCATTCAAGTGGGATCTTGTGCAGTGAAATTAGCCCTGTTCGCTGATGATGTCATACTTTTTATGTCAAACTCTCAGGAGCATTTAGGGAAGGTTTTTCAATTTTTGCAGGAGTTTGGGCAATGCTCGGGATACAAAGTCAATATAGCTAAGAGCGAACTGCTGGAGTTGGGCAGGCCACTGCCGAAGACCTTTTGGCAATCCTTGGGTTGCGGGATATCACCGGTGGAACATTGCATTACCTATCTGGGTATCAAAATAGGGAGGGTACCAGACACTCTGTATGGCTTAAATTATCCCCCGTTAATTAAAAAAGTACAAGCGGAACTCACTAGATGGGGCCAATTGCCGTTGTCCCTCTTGGGAAGATGCCATCTGATCAAGATGGTTAGTTTTCCTAGATTGCTATACCCCTTTCAAACGCTACCTCTCTTATTGAAGCATGTGGATATCTCGAAATTGACGGCTTCATTCACTAAATTTATATGGGCAGGAAAAAGACCGCGCATAGCACTCACCAAGTTCATGATGGGTAAACAAGAAGGGGGTGTGAACTTTCCGAATGTCAGGGGTTATAACGTGGTCTGTCTTTTGCGTCATGTAGTAGATTGGCTTCATGAAACAAGCAATTATTCCAATTTAGATCTGGAAGGGGAGTATGCTTCACCCTGGAATCTGAAAGCTTTGTTACATTGTAGAATCGCTTCTCTTCCGTGCCGTCTCAAAACCTCCATTGTATTGAGAGATACAGTTCTAGCTTGGAAAGTGGTACGTAAGCAGTTTGGGTTACCCCACCTGGTATCGAAATATATGCCGTTGAGCGGCCACCCGCAGTTTTTACCGGGAATGGACAAGGGGGACGGAATTGTCTCATGGGGGAGGGTAGGCATTGGTAGCGCAGGGGATCTTATGCATACAGAGGAAAAGAGGTGGTTAACTGGGGAGGAAATCACCACTAAACTCAAACCCATAGTAGGTAGAGTCAATTTTTTGCAAGTACTTCAGGTACGAGCATTTTGTACCTCCAGGCTCAGGGATTTGAGTAAGGAAGCTACTACGCACACTCTGGATGAGGTCATAGGTCCAACAACTGGGCGGGCGACCATTTCAGGAATGTATAGAGCATTGAGAGAGGGTTTTGTTCGTCCGCAATTAAGGATTAGTTTTAAAAGCTGGGAACGGTGGACTCAGGACCCAGGTATAGGAGAGACCATACTGGGAGGTTGGGAGACGGTACGGAAGAGTGTGATAAATGAGAGCTGGAGGGAAACCTATTTCAAGTTGATGCATGCAGCTATATATGGCTTTAATATCTTGCCCTCACAATCTTTCCCTGATCGCATTACAAGTTGTCCCAAGTGCAATACACCACTGACGAATTTGTGGCATGGAGTATGGGGGTGTGTGTATACGAAACGATTTTGGGGGATGGTACAGAAATATATTAAGGACCATTGGAAAACGAATCTCCCAATGACGCCCCAAGCGCTACTATTCCATCAGGCGCGGCCGCCGGAGGAAGAGGGTGCTCGAGGAGTGAGATCACCTCCCGTGCTGGTGCACACGGTTCTACTGGTAGCCTTGAGATGCCTCCTGAGTCAATGGTTAGAGGCAGACACGCCGGGGTTAGAATTGATTGTGTCACGGCTGAAACAGTTATTGGTTCTTGAGAGGGTGGAGGTGGAAAGGCGGAAGGAAACGGGAACCAAGAAGCTATTTGATAAGTGGCAAGTATTCATAGAAACGCAATGTACAGCAGCCGAAATAGCGGAAATTGTTAGGCCTTTCCAGTACACAAAGTGGTACTGCACACAGCTCTTGGCAGGCGTTTTAGGGAGGATGCAACTGTGAACCAGCTGGGGGAGAAAGGATGAGTGGAAACTCATTGATGATCTAGGTGGTGTCGGAGTTGGGGGAGTCATGTTTGTTTGGTCCATCTGAAGATCGACAATTATACCATGTGTCTATGTTGATGTGTTTATATGTTATGTTGAATTTAATTCAAAAGTTAATCCCATGACAGTTGAGTGCTGCGCACTCATGATGTAACTCTTACGTGAAATGTTTGTAAGAAAATGTGAAAACTGATAATAAAAAGGATATTTAAAAAAAAAAAAAAAAAAAAAGTGTTTTATGACATGTTCAGAAATATGTTTCAGATTCAAGACATTGGTGTAAAAATAAATGCATTATGAAGTTACATTTGTTAATTAGTAATGGGACGACCATTGTAAATTAAAGGTTAACTGAAAGGTCAACAAACTTCTGACATGTCAGAAGTTTTGATTGGTGGGGGTCCAAGCACTGAGATCCCCAGCAATCGCCAAATCATGGGAGTGCTGAGCCGCTTTGTTTCTGTTCGGCTTCTCTCGGAAAGCCGATGTAGCGGTGTACGGGCTCAATAGAAAGTCTATGAGCCTGTACTCCGCTACATCAGCTCCGAGAAAAGCCAAACAGAAACGAAGCGGCTCAGTGGTCACACGACCACTTCTACCGCTTTATTTTAGCGATTGATGGGGGTCTCAGTGCTCGGACCCCCACCAATCAAAACTTCTCACATCCCTGTGAATGTCAGAAGTTTGTTGAATGTTTAGTTACCCTTTAACCCCTTAAGGACGCAGCCACTTTTGGACCTTATGACACAGCCTCATTTTTTAAATCTGACATGTGTCACTTTATGTGGTAATAACTCTGGAATGCTTTTACCTATCCAAGAGATTCTGAGATTGTTTTCTCGTGACATATTGTACTTTAAGTTAGTGAAAAAATTTGGTCGATATATTCAATATTTTTGTGTGAAGAACACCAAAATTTAGGGAAAATTTGCAAAAAATTAGCATTTTCTAAATTCAAATGTATCTGTTTGTAAGACAGATAGTTATACCACACAAAATAGTTACTAGCTAACATTTCCCATATGTCTACTTTAGCTTGGCATCGTTTTTTGAACATCCTTTAATTTTTTTAGGACGTTACAAAGCTTATAAGTTTAGCAGCAATTTCTCAAATTTTCAAGAAAATTTCAAAAGCCTATTTTTTTAGGGACCAGTTCAGTTCTGAAGTGGCTTTGAGGGCCTTATATATTAGGAACCCCCACATCACCCCATTTTAAAAACTGCACCCCTTAAAGTATTCAAAACCGCATTTAGAACGTTTCTTAACCCTTTATGCGTTTCACAGGAATTAAAGCAAAGTGGAAGGGAAATTTGCAAATTTCATTTTTTTTTGCAGAAATTCCATTTTAATCCATTTTTCCTGTAATACTGCAGGTTTTTACCAGAGAAACACAACTGAATATTTATTGCCCTGATTCTGAAGTTTTTAGAAATATCTCACATGTGGCCCTAGTGCGCTACTGGACTGAAACACCGGCCTCAGAAGCAAAGGAGTACCTAGAGGATTTTTGGGCCTTCCTTTTCTTAAATTATATTTCAGGCACCATGTAAGGTTAGAAGAGGTCTTGTGGTGCCGAAACAAAGGAAACCCCACAAAAGTGACTCAATTTGGGAAACTATACCCTTTGAGGAATTCATCTAGGGGTGTAGTGAGCATTTTGACCACACAGGTGTTTCATAGATTTCATTAGAATTGGGCAGTGAAAATGAAAAATTACATTATTTTCCAATAAAATTTAGCTTTACCTCAAAATGTTGTTTTTTTTCAACAAATAAATGAGGAAAAGCACCCCAACATTTGTAAAGCAACTTCTCCAGAGTACGGAAATACCAAACATGTGGTCATAAACTGCTGTTTGGGCAAGCGGCAGGACTCGGAAGGGAAGGCACGCCATTTAGCTTTTGGAGCGCTGATTTTGCTGGATTCATTTCTCTGCACCATGTCGCATTTGTAAAGCTCCTAAGGTACCAGTACAGTGGAAACCCCCCAAAAGTGACTCCATTTGGGAAACTAAACCCCTAGAGGAATTCAACTAGGGGTGTAGTGAGCATTTTGACCCCCCCAGGTGTTTCATAGATTTCATTAGAATTGGGCAGTAAACAGGAAAAATGTAATTTTTTTCCACAAAGACGTAGCTTTAAAGGAACAGTGTCATCACAATATTTTTTTTAATATGCTAAAGATGTTAGTGCTTTATTAAAAACGTTTATATTTATTAGTCCCATAGGGACTGTGAACGGGGCCCGTTCCATCCACTAACATGTACGCCGTCTGTGTGGGAACTGCGCATGCGCCGCTCCCACACAGTCCAATTTGAAATGCGCGCCGTCCGGCGCCATTTTCCTGTGGACCGGAAGTCGCGGCCGGACAGTAAGATTACTACTTCCGGTCGCGGCTTCCGGACTTGTGCACTTGGACCAGCGGCAGCAGACGGAGCGGACGGGCCGGAGGGAGCCGCGGCGGCAGGAGCAGGTAAGAGATTTCTATGTATGTTCGTGTTTGTGTACGTTTACTACTGTATGTAAACCTACTACACTGTGTGTTAGCTCAAAAAATGGCGACACACAGTGTAGGAGGTTAGACCGTTCAAACCCCTCGTTTATCCCGGCACTAGCCAGGATAAAGGAGGGGGGGGATGCTGAGAGCTCACTAGAGCGAGGGCTTTTTACCCAATTTTGCAATGCTGCAATTTTGGGAATAGCTCCATCTAGTGACCAGCAATGGGAAATATTATAAATTAGAATTAATTTATAATATTTCCTGACTCGTGAAAAAAATAAAAAAAATTTGAACAATGTTTAATCACCTACACACTAAATGTTTAATTTAAAAAAAACAAACATGTTTTTCTGGCAACACATTACCTTTAAGTAAAAATGTTTCATTTTCTCATCAAACAAAGGAGAAAAATCACCATAACATTTGTAAAGCAACTTCTCCAGAGTACGGAAATACCCCATATGTGGTAATAAACCACTGTATGAATACACATCAGGGCTCAGAAGGGAAGGAGTGCCATTTGGCTTTTGGAGAGCAGATTTTGCTGGATTGTTTTTTCTGCGCCATGTCGCTTTTGCAAAGCCCCTTAGGTACCAGTACAGTGGAAACTACCCAAAAGTGACTCCATTTGGCAAACTACACCCATTGAGGAATTAATCTAGGGGTGTAGTGAGCATTTTGACCCCACAAGTGTCTCATATAGTTTATTAGAAATGGGCAGTGAAAATGAAAAATTACATTATTTTCCAATAAGACGCAGCATTAGTTAAAATGTTTTCATTTTCTCAACAAATAAAGGAGAAAAAGCACCGTAACATTTGTAAAGCAACTTCTTCAGAGTAGGGAAATACCCCACACGTGGTCATAAACTGCTATTTGGACACACAGCAAGGCTCAAAAGGGAAGGAGCGCCATTTAGTATTTGGAGTGGAGATTTTATAAATATAATGGTGGTTTCTCTTGGCTCAAATACCCACAAAATCTCTCTCAGACCGGAGCAGGCAAAACTAAATTGGGTATGATCCAACAAATACCCTAAATAGCATATATAAAGTACAGTGAAGTTTACCGCTCAGACGGCACTGGTAACAGTCCAATATCATTCAGTATAGACACTCTCTCCCAGAAAAATGCAGTGGACAGTCCGCAATCCAATGAGGGTGTGGATGGTAATTCTTATCCTTGTAGTTCCACCAAGCTCCTTATCGTCTCCCTCCACATTCAAAGAACTCCTGGTAGGAAAAGGATCTTATGTCTCTAATAGATGGAAAAAGGAAGACACATAGTGCAACACCCTCTGCAAAAAGATTGCTCCACGCCAAGTTTAATCCATACTCACAGAAGTAACAAGAAATAAAAGCATCAAGGTAAGTAAAAATCTTTAAAATTTCTAGGCGGCACGCCAAACACTCTCGCCCGACCCTGGGTTTCGCCCTTCCGGCTTCCTCTGGGGCATGTGTGACGTGTCTAATTAACAGGTTTATATAGCCGCATATCATTTAAATTTACATAAATTTACATACATAAAAAATGGTTAAAAAAAACATATACACCCACAATGAGCTCTGCAATATATAGAGATAATCTGATCTTACCATCATAATCATATACATATATATACACTTTTATTATTTTTATATAAATGCCTAATCTCTTTAAAAAGTAAAAAAATATATATAATATATTATGCTAAACAAGCCTATTTGCCACCTTTATAGTTGGTTAGATTCCACATATCATCCCATATCCATTATATTGATTTTTATTTATATTTTATCAGTTGTTTTATATTTTTTCTGTCTCTAATTTTCCACTTAGTCTGAACTGTGGCCAATCTCTAAAGCTTCCAGAGCTTCAGTGAGCTGCAGCTAATCAGAACAATTAAGTTCTGCTGAGACAAGATCCCTTGGTCATAATGCTATGTGTGAACAAGTCTCTTACTAATACTATACATAGGGCATTTTTTGGCATAATTGTTTTCATAACATGGAACTACAAATATGGACCAGAATATCTATCAGATGGTATCTCACCAATATTAATAAATACTTGTATAAACAAAACAAAAACAAAAAAACATTTTTATAAAAAACACTTCAATTCGAAGTCTGAATTGAGTCCTAAGGGCTGAAGCGTTTTTAATTGATAGATCCAAAAACTTTCTTGCTTGCTCATTTTTTTAATAAAATCCTCCCCCCTCCAATGATTATCAATTGTCTCAATAGCAAAGAATTTAGTGTCCTTGGGATCTTTATGGTGGAATTTACAATAGTGTGCTGATACACTATGGTCCATCTTGCCTTTTCTGATGTTATTACAGTGTTCTGCTATTCGAGTTTTCAATTTGCGGGCTGTACGTCCTACATATAACTGCCCACAGGGACACTGCAATAAGTATATAACCCCTTTAGTATTACACGTTGTGAAATGTTTGATCTCATATTTTCTTTTATTTTCGGCATCCATGAAAAAGGTAACATTCCCCTTTCTTTTATTATACCCCACTTCTTTACAAGCTTTACACTTGTTACAGGAAAAAAATCCTTTTGTCGCAATAATTGGTTTTGTAGGAGCTTTTATAAAACTATGAGTAATTTTATCCTTTATATTAGGTGCCCTACGATGTACAATACTAGGATTTTTGGGCAACCTAGATCCTATAACAGGATCGTTCCTTACAATATGCCAATTTTTTCTAATAATATTTCGTATCAATGAAGAACTTGTGGAATATGTGGTAATGAACGGAACCCTTAATGTTTTATCATTATCATCAATTCTCTTTGTATGAAAATTATCAATTTTTTTGATGTTATCGCCAGAATGGACTGCGATTTCTTCTCTAACCTCCTTCAATGCTGACGACACCCTCTGTTCCTCATAATTCCTTTCTATCAAACGAGATTTAATAACTTGTGACTGTACATCAAAGTCCTCTATTTTTGTACAGTTTTTCTTTATCCTTTTAAACTGCCCTTTTGGGATATTCTGAAGCCAAGGTTTAAAATGGCAACTTGAACATTCAATATAACTATTACAGTCAGTAGGTTTGAAATAATTTTTGGTGTATAGTACATTGTTTTCTATAAAAATTTCCAAATCCAGAAAGCTAACTCTATTTTTATCATACTCTGAAGTAAAGGTCAGATTACATTTATTGTTATTAATATAATCTATGAAAGTTAATAAATTCTCTGTTGTTCCTTCCCAAATGATAACCACATCATCTATGTAACGTTTGTACAACTTTATGAATTCACAGAAAGGATTATTACTAGAGTAAATAAAAGAATCTTCCCAGACTGCCAGGTACAGATTTGCATAACTTGGTGCAAATTTAGCGCCCATAGCAGTACCGGCAGTCTGAAGGTAATAGTCTGAATTATACCAGAAATAATTCTTCTCTAAACTAAACCTAATGAGGTCTATAATAAAACGACCTTGCTCAGGAGTCATATTTTTATCCATACCAAGAGTATGTTCTACAGCCTGTATCCCTAATTCGTGGGTTATACAGGTATACAATGATGAGACATCGCATGTGCATAAAATAGTGTCTCTATTGACATTCACGGTTTTTAACTCCTCGATTACATGTGTGGAATCTTTCACATGGGATCTACTAGCAACAACATATTTTTGCAAGAAACAATCAATATACTCAGAAATGCGACTAGTTAGCGAATCTATTCCGGCTACAATTGGCCGACCTGGCGGATTGGTCTTGTTTTTATGAACTTTAGGTAAGTAATAAATTACAGGTATCTTGGGATGTTTTATATTTAAATATTCAAATTCACGGTCATTTAGAATCCCCCTCTTTTTTGCATCCAGAAGGAGACTCTCCAGTTGTTTTTTGAAAACTTCGGTAGGATTATTCTTTAGTTTTTTATAGGTAACACAGTCTGACAGTAATCTTTTCATTTCAGTGTGATAATCAGATTTATTTAAAATAACAATCCCCCCCCCTTTATCCGCAGGTTTTATTATCACCTTAAGATCTTTTTCTAAATCTCTCAACGCTGTTTCTTCTGCGGAGGTTAAATTTTTTCCTTTATTCTTCACACTTATCAGATCCAATTGGTTGAGTACAACCTTTTTAAAAGCCTCAATACAATGGTTGTTGCTAATAAGGGGTATGAATCCTGATTTATCACGTAAATGTGTGTGGTTATATTGGTCTTTATGTCCTTCAAAGACTGTCTCTTTATGTGTGACGTTATCTCTACTATTTTTTATAGCGAAATGCTTCTGGAGGTTGAGGGATCGAATGAACTTGTGTACGTCAATGTATGTTTTAAATTTATTCATGGATTGTGAGGGTGCAAATTTAATCCCTTTACTTAGAACTCTATAGTGGTCATCTGTGAGTGTTTTATCACTCAAATTGAATACTCCTTTTTTACTCAGATCTCCTTCTGTTTTTTTGGGGGAACAGTCACCCCTTCTATTCTTTGTCCTTTTGCCTCGTCTAATTTTCTTTTTAGCGGCGTCAGTCTTTCCCCTTGAAAATGATTTTCTTTCTGGGGTATTAAATTTTGCGATTTTAATAACTGGTGGGGAAAATTTTTTGGATTAATACCATGATTCATGTTGCCTGGTTGTAATGAGGGTATGTATTGATCCACTTCCTGATATTGATAATTATTATAGTATCTCGGAGGCCTAAAACCTCTCTGTTGGTATGGGATATGGTGATACTGTCTATGATAGGCTTGAGAACTATAGTTATTCCTAAAAGAAGGAGGATAGCTCTGCTGGTATACTCCAAAATTTCTTCTTGGACTATTTTTATAAGTATTGCCATTGTAAGGCCTTCTATAATTTCTCCCATGTGTCTGATCATCTTGTCTGTGGCGATTATCGTACCCCTGTACAGGGACATTGCTAAATTTCTGTTCTCCCTTGTCCCCCAAATGCATATTGGTCTGTGTGATATCTAATTTTTGGTGCCAAGATCCCAAGGACACCAAATTCTTTGCTATTGAGACAATTGATAATCATTGGAGGGGGGAGGATTTTATTAAAAAAATGAGCAAGCAAGAAAGTTTTTGGATCTATCAATTAAAAACGCTTCAGCCCTTAGGACTCAATTCAGACTTCGAATTGAAGTGTTTTTTATAAAAATGTTTTTTTGTTTTTGTTTTGTTTATACAAGTATTTATTAATATTGGTGAGATACCATCTGATAGATATTCTGGTCCATATTTGTAGTTCCATGTTATGAAAACAATTATGCCAAAAAATGCCCTATGTATAGTATTAGTAAGAGACTTGTTCACACATAGCATTATGACCAAGGGATCTTGTCTCAGCAGAACTTAATTGTTCTGATTAGCTGCAGCTCACTGAAGCTCTGGAAGCTTTAGAGATTGGCCACAGTTCAGACTAAGTGGAAAATTAGAGACAGAAAAAATATAAAACAACTGATAAAATATAAATAAAAATCAATATAATGGATATGGGATGATATGTGGAATCTAACCAACTATAAAGGTGGCAAATAGGCTTGTTTAGCATAATATATTATATATATTTTTTTACTTTTTAAAGAGATTAGGCATTTATATAAAAATAATAAAAGTGTATATATATGTATATGATTATGATGGTAAGATCAGATTATCTCTATATATTGCAGAGCTCATTGTGGGTGTATATGTTTTTTTTAACCATTTTTTATGTATGTAAATTTATGTAAATTTAAATGATATGCGGCTATATAAACCTGTTAATTAGACACGTCACACATGCCCCAGAGGAAGCCGGAAGGGCGAAACCCAGGGTCGGGCGAGAGTGTTTGGCGTGCCGCCTAGAAATTTTAAAGATTTTTACTTACCTTGATGCTTTTATTTCTTGTTACTTCTGTGAGTATGGATTAAACTTGGCGTGGAGCAATCTTTTTGCAGAGGGTGTTGCACTATGTGTCTTCCTTTTTCCATCTATTAGAGACATAAGATCCTTTTCCTACCAGGAGTTCTTTGAATGTGGAGGGAGACGATAAGGAGCTTGGTGGAACTACAAGGATAAGAATTACCATCCACACCCTCATTGGATTGCGGACTGTCCACTGCATTTTTCTGGGAGAGAGTGTCTATACTGAATGATATTGGACTGTTACCAGTGCCGTCTGAGCGGTAAACTTCACTGTACTTTATATAGGAGATTTTATAAGATTTGTTTTTTGACACCATGTTGCATTGAGCTATAGTACCAGTACAGTGGTACCCCCTGAAAAATTACCCCATTTTGGAAACTAGATCCCTCAAAGAATTTATCTAGGGGTGTAGTGAGCATTTTGACCGCACAAGTGTTTTGCAAAAATGAGTAAACAATAGATGTTGCAGATTGAAAATTGCTGTTTTCCACAGATATGCCATTTCAGTGCCCAATGTGTTGTGCCCAGCTTGTACCACCGTAGACACACATCCCATAAATTGTTAAGCGGGTTCTCCAGAATACCCCATATGTGGTAATAAATTGCCGTTTGGGTACACTGCCAGGCTCAGTTGGACCACAATTTGGCTTTTGAAGCGCAGATTTTGCTTGGTGTGTTAATGGTATTTCAGCTTATAATGTGGGGGCATATGTGAGAGTACATCAGGATTTATGTAAACTGTGGAGTACATCAGGGTATATGTAATATGTGCGGATACAACAGGCTATATGTAAGCTGTGAGGAGTACATCAGGGTGTATGTAAGCTGTGCGGAGCACATCAGGGTATATGTAAGCTGGGCGGAGTACATCAGGGTATATGTAAGCTGGGCGGAGTACATCAGGGCATATGTAAGCTGGGCGGAGTACATCAGGGCATATGTAAGCTGGGCGGAGTACATCAGGGCATATGTAAACTGGGCGGAGTGCATCAGGTCATAATAGGATGATGTAATAATGGGGAGAATGAATAATCCATGGATTGGTGTGGTCGCTTTGAAGCAATCCTTTATACACAGGCCAGGTTTATTGGGTATTATACAAAATATCTGCGCTCCAGTATTGCCTAATCTTTGACTTCTTCACCCGCCCTATAAGCCGCACAAGGCCCTAAAGTTTCCTCATTTCCGCTGCGTCTACCTGTGGGGTCCAGCAAATGACGATGTGGGGTATTTAGTGAAATTCTACTGGACCTAAAAATTAGTCTGGGCCGTCATTTAGAATAATTTTGCATCATTGCTTTTTGAGAGTCATAATTTGTTATTTTTCCGTTGACAGAGCAGTGTGAGGGCGCGTTTTTTGTGGAACGAGCTGTAATTTTTATTGGTTCCATTTTGGGGTACATGCGATTTTTTTATCACTATTTATTCCATTTTTTGGGAGATGAGGAAACCAAAAAACAGCCATTCTAGCACGTTTCTTTTTACAGTGTTCACCGTGCAGTATAAACAACATGTTAACTTTATTCTGCGGGGCGATACGATTACAGCGACACCAAATTTATATCTTTTTTTTACGTTTCACTACGTTCCCACAATAAAAATACTCTTTTCTAAAAAAATCATGTTTTAGTGTCGCCATTTTCTGACAGCCATAACTTTTTTAGTTGATATCGCTGCGGGACGGCTTGTTTTATGCGTGACGAACAGTAGTTTCTATTGGTACCATTTTGTGTTATTTGCAACTTTTTGATCACTTTTTATTAAATTTTTTTTGAGACAAGATGACCAAAAAATAAAATGCTGTCATTGTTTTTTATTAAACATTTTTACGGTGTTCACCGTGCGGTAAAAATAATGTGACATTTTTATAGATCAGGCCGTTCCGAACGCGGCAATACCTATTATGTGTGTTTTTTTTTTCATATTTTCATTTTTTTTCTAATAATAAAGGAGTTGATCAGGGAAACAGGGCAAGTGTTGTTTTTATTATTTATTTATTATTTATTAACTTTTATTTATTTTTCTTTCACATTTTTTTTACTTTTTCTTTTACACTGACCTGGGGACTTGAAGATCTGGACTTCTGATCCCCGGTACGATGCACTGCACTACTTATGTAGTGCAGTGCAACGTAACTATCATTTTTCATTTGACAGTTAGTGTATTAGGTCCTGCCTCGGGCAGGACCTAATAGGCTACCGTACCTGGGCAACCAGGAAGCCTAGTAACGGCTTCCTGGTTGCCGTAGCAACAATCGCCACCCGCGATCCATCGCGGGGGGGGGGCCCGGGGGTTACAGAGGGAGCTCCCTCCCTCTGTCAACCACTTCAATGCGGCGGACGTCATTGACAGCCGCATTGAGGGGGTTAAATGGCTGCGATCGGCGGTAACAGCCATCGCAGCCATTGCAGCGGCATGTCAGCTGTGTATAACAGCTGACAGCCGCTGAAGATAAAGCGCGCACAGCTCCTGTACTCGCTTTATCTGCAGGGCGTAACTGTACGCCCGTCTGCGGGAACTCACTTGGTTTCCGGGCGTACAGTTACGCCCAATAGCGGGAAGGGGTTAAAAATATTGTACCTTGAGACCACAACAAAATAAGCAGATAACTAATCTACAGTTAATTATTTGGACGATGAGACAATCTTCATGATTTGGGCTCTGCATGCCACCACATTGGATTTTAAATGAAACAACTGAGATGCAATTGAAGTGTCGACTTTCAGGTTCTATTCAAGGGGTTGAACAAAAATATCCCGTGAAAAGTTTAGGAATTGCAACCATTTTTCTACACGGCCTCCTCATTTCAGGGGCTCAAAAGTAATTGGACAAATTAACATTACCATAAATAAAATGTTTTTTTTTTAATACTTTGTAGAGAATCCTTTGCAGGCAATGACTGCCTGAAGTCTCGAACCCGTGGACATCACCAAACGCTGGGTTTCTTCCTTTGTGATGCTTTGCCCGGCCTTTAGGGTATGTGCACACACACTAATTACGTCCGTAATTGACGGACGTATTTCGGCCGCAAGTCCCGGACCGAACACAGTGCAAGGAGCCGGGCTCCTAGCATCATACTTATGTACGACGCTAGGAGTCCCTGCCTTGCTGCAGGACAACTGTCCCGTACTGTAAACATGATTATACTACGGGACGGTTGTCCTGCAGCAAGGCAGGGACTCCTAGCGTCGTACATAAGTATGATGCTAGGAGCCCGGCTCCTTGCACTGTGTTCGGTCCGGGACTTGCGGCCGAAATACGTCCGTCAATTACGGACGTAATTAGTGTGTGTGCACATACCCTTACTGCAGCGTCTTCAGTTGTTGCTTGTTTGTGGCTCTTTCTGCCTTAAGTTTTGTCTTAAGGGTATGTGCACACGATGAGAGGCTTTTACGTCTGAAAAGACAGCCTGTTTTCAGGAGAAAACAGCTGCCTCGTTTCAGACGTAAACGCTCCTCCTCGCATTTTGCGAGGCTTCTCTGACAGCCGTAAATTTTGAGCTGTGCTTCATTGAGTTCAATGAAGTACGGCTCAAATTACGTCTGAAAGAAGTGTCCTGCACTTCTTTTGCCGAGGCTGTATTTTTACGCGTCGTCATTTGACAGCTGTCAAACGACGACGCGTAAATGACAGGTTGTCTGCACAGTACGTCGGCAAACCCATTCAAATGAATGGGCAGATGTTTGCCGACGTATTGTAGCCCTATTTTCAGACGTAAAACGAGGCATAATACGCCTTGTTTACGTCTGAAAATAGGTCGTGTGAACCCAGCCTTAGCAAGTGAAATGCAGCTCGATCGGGTTGAGATCTGGTGATTGACTTGACCATTGCAGAATATTCCACTTCTTTGCCTTAAAAAACTCCTGGGTTGCTTTCGCAGTATGTTTTGGGTCATTGTCCATCTGTACTGTGAAGCGACGTCCAGTCAACCTTGCTGCATTTGGTTGAATCGGAGCAGAAAGTAAATCCCTGAACACTTCAGAATTCATCCGGCTGCTTCTGTCTTCAGTCACATCATCAATAAACACTAGTGACCCAGTGCCTTTGGCAGCCATGCATGCCCGTGCCATCACACTGCCTCCCCCATGTTTTACAGAGGATGTGGTGTGCTTTGGATCATAAGGCTGGGTTCACACGACCATGTTACGTCCGTAAAGTACGGAACGTATTTCGGCCGGAAGAAGCGGACCGAACACTGTGCAGGGAGCCGGGCTCCTAGCATCATAGTGATGTACGATGCTAGGAGTCCCTGCCTCGCTGCAGGACAACTGTCCCGTACTGTAATCATGATTACAGTACGGGACAGTAGTTCCACGCAGAGGCAGGGACTCCTAGCGTCGTACATCACTATGATGCTAGGAGCCCGGCCCCCTGCAGTGTGTTCGGTCCGGGTCTTCCGGCCGAAATACGTTCCGTACTTTACGGACGTAACACGGTCGTGTGAACCCAGCCTAAGCCGTTCCAAGCCTTCTCCATAGTTTCTTCCTCCCATCATTCTGGCACCGGTTGATCTTAGTTTCATGCTGTTCCAGAACTGGGCGGCTTCTTTACATGTTATTTGGCAAAGTCTAATCTGGCCTTTCTATATTTGAGGCTGATTAATGGTTTGCACCTTGTGGTGAACCCTCTGTATTTGCTCTCATGAAGTCTTCTCTTTAGGGCTCATTTACAGGAGCGTGTTATACGTCAATGCGACGCGCGTGCTTTTCACGCGCGTCGCAGGGACCTATATTAGTCTATGGGGCCGTGCAGACAGGTGCGTGATTTTCACGCAGAGTATGTCCGCTGCGTGAAACGCACGACATGTCCTATATTTGTGCGCTGTTCGAGCATCACGCACCCATTGAAGTTAATGGGTGCTTGAAAACCACGCATGTCACACGGAAGCACTTCCGTGCGAACTGCGTGATTCATGCAACAGCAGTCAAAAGGATGAATGAAAACAGAAAAGCACCTTGTGCTTTTCTGTTTACAAACATCCATATGGAGTGTCATAATGATGGCGGCTGCGCGAAAACCACGCAGCCGCGCATCATATGATGCTGCCACACGGAGCTGTCAAGTGCCTTTTGCGCACGCAAAATGCCGCGGTTTTTGCGTGCGCAAAAACGTCACGTTCGTCTGAATCAGGCCTTATGGTAGACTTAGATACTGATACACCTACTTCCAGGAGAGTGTTCTTCACTTGGGTAAATGTTGCGAAGGGGTTTTTTTCACCATGGAAAGGATTATGTGATCATCCACCACTGTTGTCTTCCATGGACGACCAGGCATTTTGGAGTTCAGGAGATCACCAGTGATTTGTTGATTTGGCCACTCCTAACATTTGTGCTATCTCTCTGATGGATTTCTTAATTTTTTTCAGCCTAAAGGTATGTTCAGGCTGGGTTCACACGACCTATTTTCAGGCGTAAACGAGGCGTATTATGCCTCGATTTACGCCTGAAAATACAGCTCCAATACATCGGCAAACATCTGCCCATTCATTTGAATGGGTTTGCCGACGTACTGTGCCGACGACCTGTCATTTACGCGTCGTCGTTTGACAGCTGTCAAAACACGACGCGTAAAATTACAGCCTCATCAAAAGAAGTGCAGGACACTTCTTGGGACGTTTTTGGAGCCGTTTTCTCATAGACTCTATTGAAAACAGCTCCAAAAACGGCCGAAAAAACGGCGCGAAAACGCCGCGAAAAATGCTGCGAAAAACGTCTGAAAATCAGGTGCTGTTTTCCCTTGAAAACAGCTCCGTATTTTCAGACGTTTTTGGCTCAGCGTGTGAACATACCCTCAGGGTATGTGCACACACACTAATTACGTCCATAATTGACGGACGTATTTCGGCCGCAAGTCCCGGACCGAACACAGTGCAGGGAGCCGGGCTCCTAGCATCATAGTTATATACGATGCTAGGAGTCCCTGCCTCTCTGCAGGACAACTGTCCCGTACAGTAATCATGTTTTCAGTACGGGACAGTAGTTCCACGGAGAGGCAGGGACTCCTAGTGTCGTACATAAGTATGATGCTAGGAGCCCGGCTCCCTGCACTGTGTTCGGCCCGGTACTTGCGGCCGAAATACGTCCGTCAATTACGGACGTAATTATTGTGTGTGCACATACCCTCAGGGTATGTGCACACGTAGTGACCAAAAACGTCTGAAAATCCAGAGCTGTTTTCAAGGGAAAACAGACCCTGCTTTTCAGACGTTTTTTGACCAACTCGCATTTTTCGCGGCGTTTTCACGCCGTTTTCGCGGCGTTTTTTACGTCCGTTTTTGGAGCTGTTTTCATTGGAGTCTATGAGAAAACCGCTCCAAAAACGTCCAAAGAAGTGTCCTGCACTTCTTTTGACGAGGCTGTATTTTTACGCGTCGTCGTTTGACAGCTGTCAAACGACGACGCGTAAATAACAGGTCGTCTGCACAGTACGTCGGCAAACCCATTCAAATGAATGGGCAGATGTTTGCCGACGTATTGGAGCCGTATTTTCAGACGTAAAACGAGGCATAATACGCCTCGTACACGTCTGAAATTTGGCCGTGTGAACATACCCTAAATAACAGGTCGTCTGCACAGTACGTCGGCAAACCCATTCAAATGAATGGGCAGATGTTTGCCAACATATTGTAGCCCTATTTTCAGATGTAAAACGAGGCATAATACGCCTCGTTTACGTCTGAAAATAGGTCGTGTGAACCCAGCCTCACACGCAAACTCAAAAACGTCTGAAAATACGGAGCTGTTTTCAGAGAAAACAGCCTCTTATTTTCAGGCGTTTTTGAAGCTGAAAATAAAGCTTCTTTTAATTTGGAGCTTCTTTTGAGGTGTTTTTCATAGTGTTCAATGGAAAATCAGCTCTAAAAAACGCCTCAAGAAGTGACATGCTGCTTCTTTTTACGGAGCATCTTTTTACGCTCCGTTTTTAAAACAGAGGCGTAAAAAGACACCCCTTATGAACTAAATGCTGTTTTTCCCATTGATTTCTATGGGCAGATATTTGTAGGCATTCAGCTTCTGTTTTTCAGCCATTTTTCGAGGCGTAAGGGTATGTTCACACGATGAGAGGCATTTACGTGTGAAAGGACAGACTGTTAACAGCTGCCTCGTTTCACACGTAATTGCTCCTCCTCGCATTTTGCGAGGCGTCTGAGACGCTCGTAAATCTTGAGCTGTGCTTCATTGAGTTCAATGAAGAACGGCTCAAATTACGTGGCAAAGAAGTCCCCTGCACTTCTTTGCCGAGGCAGTCAATTTACGCGTCGTCAAACGACGACGCGTAAATTACAGGTCGTCTGCACAATACTTCGGCAAACCCATTCAAATGAATGGGCAGATGTTTGCCGACGTATTGTAGCCCTATTTTCAAGCGTAAAACGAGGCATAATACGCCTCGTTTACGCCTGAAAATAGGTCGTGTGAACCCAGCCTTAACGCCCTGAAATACGCTTGAAAACACTGTGTGTGAACATACCCTCAAGATGGTCTGTTTCACTTGCATTGAGAGCACCTTTGACCTCATGTTGTGGGTTCACAGCAACAGCTTCCAAATGCAAATGCCACACCTGGAATCAACTCCAGACCTTTTACCTGCTTAATTGATGATGGATTAACGAGGGAATAGCCCATGTATCCCATTAAATAGCTTTTGTGATAATTGTCCAATTAGCTTTGATTCCTTGAAAAAGAGGCAGCTACATATTAAAGAGCTGCAATTCCTAAACCCTTCCTCAAATTAGGATATGAATACCCTCAAATTAAAGCTAAGAGTCTACCAAAATATATTGAATATACAGTCATATAATCAATATGGGCTTAAAGTGCAAACCCCTAAAATGCCAAAACTTGTGTCACTGTCCAAATAATTCTAGATAAAGCAAGTCCTTACATATAAAAGTCAGAAGAAGTTGCTGGAAGAGCTCCCAATGACGCTGTACAGATCTCAAAGTTTACAGTTAGGGTATGTTCACACGGCCTATTTACGGACGTAATTCGGGCGTTTTTTCCCCGAATTACGTCTGAAAATAGCGCCTCAATAGCGTTGACAAACATCTGCCCATTGAAAGCAATGGGCAGACGTTTGTCTGTTCACACGAGGCGTAATTTACGCGCCGCTGTCAAAAGACGGCACGTAAATAGACGCCCGCGACAAAGAAGTGACCTGTCACTTCTTTGGCCGTAATTGGAGCCGTTATTCATTGACTCCAATGAATAGCAGCGCCAATTACGCCCGTAATTGATGCGGCGTTCAAGCGCCTGCACATGCCGTTACGGTTGAAATTACGGGGATGTTTTCAGGCTGAAACATCCCCGTAATTTCATCCGTTACGGACGCGGTCGTGTGAACATACCCTTAGGGTATGTTCACACGCTGAGCGAAAAACGTCTGAAAATACGGAGCTGTTTTCAAGGGAAAACAGCACCTGATTTTCAGACGTTTTTTGAGCAACTCACGTTTTTCGCGGCGTTTTTCGCGCCGTTTTTTCGGCCGTTTTTGGAGCTGTTTTCAATAGAGTCTATGAGAAAACGGCTCCAAAAACGTCCCAAGAAGTGTCGTCTTTTGACAGCTGTCAAACGACGACGCATAAATGACAGGTTGTCTGCACAGTACATCGGCAAACCCATTCAAATGAATGGGCAGATGTTTGCCGACGTATTGGAGCTGTATTTTCAGACGTAAAACAAGGCATAATACGCCTCGTTTACGTCTGAAAATAGGTTGTGTGAACCCAGCCTCAGGGTATGTTCACACGGCCTATTTACGGACGTAATTCGGGGGTTTTAACCCCCGAATTACGTCCGAAAATGCGGCTCGTTAGCGTCGGCAAACATCTGCCCATTCTTTTGAATGGGTCTTACGATGTTCTGTTCAGACGGTCTTTTTTTTTACGCCCCGCTGTCAAAAGGCGGGGCGTAAAAAAGACGCCCGCGTCAAAGAAGTGCCTGTCACTTCTTCAGATGTAAATGGAGCTGGTTTTGCATGGAGTCAATGAAAAACGGCTCCATTTACGTCTGAAGAAGTGACAGGCACTTCTTTGATGCGGGCGTCTTTTTTACGCCCCGCCTTTTGACAGCGGGGCGTAAAAAAAAGACCGTCTGAACAGAACATCGTAAGACCCATTCAAAAGAATGGGCAGATGTTTGCCGACGCTAACGAGCCGCATTTTCGGACGTAATTCAGAGGTTAAAACGCCCGAATTACGTCCGTAAATAGGCCGTGTGAACATACCCTTAAAATAAAAAGGAGCCATCGCCTGTTGTCCAAAGGAACAGCTCGTCCTGACATAGAGTACAGTACATGTAGTACAGATAGAGAGCACTACAGGTAGAGAGTAGAACATGGAGTGTAGGTAGAGAGCGGTACAGTGCATGTAGTACAGGTAGAGAGAAGTACAGTGCATGTAGTACAGGTGGAGAGCAGTACAGTGCATGTAGTACAGGTAGAGAGCAGTACAGTGCATTAGTACATTAGATTTCTAACTATCTGTAAACAAACATGTTTGCCACCGCTCTCATCATTATAGCTGCTCTTGGTTTGCAATCCTATCGCCCATTTAAGACTTGCCCAAAAACAGTCCGCATCAGTCCTTCTCTCCTGGCCTCACCCATGTACAGCTCCCATTCACTATTCACTTTCCTCAGTCAACTTAACCCATCTCATCCCACTGCCCAACATAAAAAACGCTCTCATAAATCACAGAACCATCTGCTGTCTCTCTCCATTCTCCTGCTACTAGCTGCAGGGGACATCTCTCCCAACCCTGGGCCTCCCTTTTCTTCTGCCAAGCTCAACCACTTACCTGCCACACATAGAAACCCTGCAAATCTTCTTGCCATTCCTTGTGTGTCTTCTCCTGTCTCTTTTAACTGTGCTCTCTGGAACTCTCGGTCCGTGTGCAACAAACTCACCTTTATTCATGACTTATTCCTTTCTAACTCTCTCAACCTTCTGGCTCTTACAGAAACATGGCTACACCTGTCTGACACTGCTTCTCCTGCTGCTCTATCTTATGGTGGTCTCCAGTTCTCTCATGCCCCCAGACCTGAGAACAGGCAGGGTGGAGGAGTAGGTATACTTCTTTCCCCACACTGCACTTTCCAGGTCATTCCCCCGGTCCCCTCACTCACATTTCCCTCTTTTGAAGTCCACACCCTCAGACTCTTTCACCCTTTTTCCCTCCGAGTGGCAGTTGTCTACCGCCCACCGGGCTCACCCCGCCAATTCCTGGATCATTTTGCTGCCTGGCTTCCACAATTTCTATCCTCTGAAACACCCACTCTCATCATGGGTGACTTCAACATCCCCATTGATAACCCAATCTCCTCATCTGCCTCCCAGTTTCTATCTTTAACCTCGTCCCTCGGTTTGTCACAACTTACTAACTCTCCTACACATGAAGACGGGCATTCGCTTGACCTGGTCTTCTTCCGGCTCTGCTCAGTTTCTGACTTTATTAACTCTCCTCTCCCGCTTTCTGACCACAATCTTCTCTGCTTTACTATCAAATATTCTCTGCCTCCTCAGGTCATCCCTACATATCAGACATACAGAAATCTACATGCCATTAACACTGTGAAACTCATAGACAGTCTGCAGTCCTCATTGTCCCCTATCTCTTCCCTCTCCTGTCCCAATCTGGCTGCCAAACTTTATAATAACACTCTCAAAAATGCATTGGATGAAGCAGCCCCCACTACACTCCGAACCACCCGACAAAGACGACGACAACCCTGGCACACGCCTCAATCCCGCTTTCTTCAGCGGTGCTTGAGATGTGCCGAACGACTGTGGAGAAAATCGCATTTGGATGCAGATTTCCTCCATTACAAATTTATGCTCAAAACGTACAACTCTGCCCTTCACCGCGCCAAACAAGTCTACTTCACTTCTCTCATCTTCACACTATCTAATAATCCAAAACGCCTCTTTGATACTTTTCACTCCCTCCTTAGTCCTAAAGTGCAGACGCCAATCACAGATCTCAGTGCTGAAGACCTGGCCAATTATTTTAAAGTTAAAATTGACAACATCCGACATGATATTATCTCCCAGTCCCCAAGTAACATCGATCCCCTTCCCCCCCGCACTCCCTCTTCTTCACTCTCAGCATTTGACCCAATAACTGAAGAAGAAGTCTCGAGGCTCCTCTCTTGTTCTCGTCCTACTACCTGCCCTAGTGATCCTGTCCCCTCACACCTCCTCCAGTCCCTCTCCCCAGCTGTCACTAGTCACCTCACTAAAATATTTAACCTCTCTCTTTCCTCTGGTATCTTTCCCTCCGCTTTTAAACATGCCATTATAAACCCATTATTGAAAAAACCAACTCTTGACCAACTACCGACCAGTCTCTAATCTGCCCTTCATCTCCAAACTCCTGGAACGCTTGGTCTACTCTCGCCTTATCCGCTATCTCTCTGCTAACTCCATTCTTGACCCCTTACAATCTGGTTTCCGCACTCTACACTCCACAGAAACTGCCCTTACTAAAGTCTCAAATGATCTCTTGGCGGCTAAATCGGACGGTAAATCCTCTCTCCTGATTCTTTTGGATCTCTCTGCAGCCTTTGACACTGTAGACCACAAACTCCTACTTAACATGCTCCACTCTATTGGCCTCAAGGACGCGGCTCTCTCTTGGTTTTCCTCCTATCTCTCTGACCGCTCATTCAGTGTGTCATTTGCTGGTTCCACTTCTTCTCCTCTTCCCCTTGATATCGGGGTTCCTCAGGGATCAGTCCTAGGTCCACTCCTCTTTTCTCTCTACACAGCTCCTATTGGACAAACCATCAGCAGATTTGGCTTCCAGTACCATCTCTACGCTGATGACACCCAATTATATACCTCTTCCCGTGACATCACCCCTGCTCTAATACAGAACACCAGTGATTGTCTGTCCGCTGTCTCTAACATCATGTCCTCTCTCTATCCGAAACTGAATCTTTCTAAAACTGAGCTCCTTGTGTTCCCACCATCTACTAACCTCCCTAAACCTGATGTCTCCATCTCTGTGTGTGGCACTATCATAACTCCTAAGCAGCACGCCCGCTGTCTCGGGGTTATTTTTGACTCAGATCTTTCCTTTACTCCTCACATACAATCACTTTCACGCTCCTGTCATTTTCACCTCAAAAACATCTCCAGAATCCACTCTTTTCTTACGGAGGAAACTGCCAAAACTCTCATTGTTGCTCTGATTCACTCTCGTCTTGACTACTGTAACTCATTACTAGTCGGTCTTCCCCTCACTAAACTCTCCCCTCTCCAATCTATCCTCAGTGCAGCAGCCAGGCTCATCTTTATGACCAACCGCTACACCAACGCCTCTAATCTGTGCCAGTCACTGCACTGGTTGCCCATCCCCTTCCGAATAAAATTCAAACTTATTACTCTCACCCACAAAGCTCTCCACAGTGCTGCACCTCCTTACACCTCCTCCCTCATCTCTGTCTACCACCCTACTCGGGCTCTACGTTCTGCCAACGACCTTAGATTAAAATCCTCCATAATCCAAACCTCCCACTACCGTCTCCAGGATTTCTCTCGTGCTGCACCCGTCCTCTGGAATGTGCTACCCCAGACAATCAGATTAATTCCCAATATCCACAGTTTTAAACGTGCCCTGAAAACACATCTATTTAGACAGGCCTATATCATTCCCTAATCTGACTCCTTTCCATGGCCCTCCATTTAGATTAGTCATCAGAATAAGATTCCCTCACACTCCTTCTCTTCATGTCCGTCATACACGGATACTGGCTGGTGACCGGCTCATGCAGCTTTATGTTACCACCGCATGTGTATAAAAATGGTCGGACCATTGTACAGAACAAACACTATTACACTTTGTGTCTCCCTTATGTCCTCATAGATTGTAAGCTCTTGCGAGCAGGGTCCTCACTCCCCAGGTTTGAATTGTAAATGAACTTTGTCACTATGTAATGTCTGATATTGTTTGTTTCATGTTCCCTCTAAATTGTAAAGTGCTGCGTAATATGTTGGCGCTATATAAATAAAGATTATTATTATTATATTATTATATAGTACAGGTGGAGAGCAGTACAGTGCATGTAGTACAGGTAGAGCGCAGTACATAACATCTACAGAGGTATAGAGCAGTACAGTACATATTTCTCTGATCTCCGCCGCAGGGCTGCGGCATACAGCCATTGCCCCGCTCCTGACAATAAGTACTCGCACTCGGTCAGCATAAGGTGATGCGGCCGGCGCTGCACTAATGAGCAGCGGCGCAGGCACTGAAGACAGAACATGGGGGTGTTTTGCAGTGCGCTCGCCATGTTCTCTGTCCTCAGTGCCGCCAATCATTAGTGCAGCGGCGGCTGCATCACATCATGCTGACCGCACGCACACTTGTCAGGACTCAGGAGTGGGGCAATGGCTGTATTACACAGCCGCAGCCCCGCTCTAACAACATTCATGTGCTACATTGCTAAGCTGTGCGGCGGCACAGCTTAGTATCGAAATACATGAAATAACGGTATTGAACCGTTTGCGGGTGCACGGTATCTAAACAGTATCGAAGTTTCGATGCATCGTGCAACTCTAGTACAGTACATGTAGTGCCTGTAGAGAGCTGTACAGTACAGGTAAAGAGCAGGACAGCACTTGTAGTACAGGTAGGGAGCAGTACAGTACAGTACAGGTAAAGAGCAGTATAGTACATGTAGTACAAGTAGAGAGCAGTACAGGACATGTAGTACAGGTAGAGAGCAGTTCAGGACATATAGTACAAGTAGAAAGCAGTACCATACAGGACATGAAGATCAGGTAGAGAGCAGTACAGGACATGTAGTACAGGTGGAGAACAGTACAGTGCATGTAGTACAGGTAGAGCGCAATACAGGACATCTAAAGAGGTAGGGAGCAGTACAGTACATATGGTACAGGTAGAGAACAGTACAGGACATCTACAGAGGTAGAGAGCAGTACAGTACATGTAGTACAGGTAGAGAGCAGTACCGTACAGGACATGAAGTTCAGGTAGAGAGCAGTACAGAAAATGTACTACAGGTAGAGAGCAGTACAGGACATGTAGTAGAGGTGGAGAGCAGTACATGACATGTAGTACAGGTAGAGTGCAGAACAGGACATCTACAGAGGTAGAGAGCAGTACAGTACATAAGGTACAGGTAGAGAGCAGTACAGGAAATATAGTACAGTTAGAGAGCAGTACAGGACATGTAGTACAGGTAGAGAGCAGTACAGTACATAAGGTACAGGTAGAGAGCAGTACAGGACATGTAGTACTGTATGGCAGAGAGATGCTATTAGCCAATGAAAACTTGCACTATTACAGCAATCACATATTGAATCTTTTTGCCTACAATGCAATTCACTGATTGCCTGTTAACTTTGGCCAATCACAGGTGCTGCATTTTCCAACCGGTTGCACATGCCAGAGGTCATTTATATCTGTGGTATTGTAAATAAAATTAACCTTGAATATTCATATTATAGGAAGGGGAAAATGTTTTATTATTTGTCATTCACTAACATATAAACTGCATATATTTTAATTCTAAATTCAGATACTGGTTTTCCGTGAAACATGGCTATCAAGCGATATACGGCAACAAAAGAGAGAATCATGAGGATACCAAGAAGAAAGCAGTGGATGATATGACAGACCTAAGCATGTTGAGGTGCTTTAAGACTTATTTGGAAAGTACCCCTCAGTTCATACTTCAACTTTATATACTGATGGAGCATGGTCAGATTACAGTAATCCAATGTAAGTGGCCGATGCATTATTTACACTGTAATGTATTATCTTATATCAATGTGGAGCTTCACCTCTGAGCCTTTTTAAAATATATATATATAAGGGCTTATTCAGACGAACGGGATATACGTCCGTGCAACGCGCGTGATTTTCACGCGCGTTGCACGGATCTATATTAGTCTATGGGGCCGTGCAGACAGTTGCGTGATTTTTACGAAGCGTTAGTCCGCTGCGTAAAAGTCACGACATGTCCGTTCTTTGAGCGTTTTTTGCACATTACGCACCCATTGAAATCAATGGGTGCGTGAAAATCACGCATGTCACATGGAAGCACTTCCGTGGGACAAGCGTGATACGCACAACAGCAGTGAAAAGAATGAATGAAAACAGAAAAGCACCACGTGCTTTTCTGTTTACAAACATCCAAACGGAGTGTCATAATGATGGCGGCTGCGTGAAAATCGTGCAGCCGAGCATCATACGGGGCTGCCACACGGAGCTGTTAAGTGCCTTTTGCGCAGGCAAAACGCCGTGTTTTTTGCATGTGCAAAACGCACACGCTAGTGTGAATCCAGCCTAAGGGCTTATTCAGACGAACGTTGCGTTTTTGCGCGCGCAAAAAACGCGGCGTTTTGCGCGCGCAAAAACCACTTGACAGCTCCGTGTGTCATCCGTGTATGATGTGCGGCTGCGTGATTTTCGCGCAGCCGCCATCATAGAGATGAGTCTAGTCGACGTCAGTCACTGTTCAGGGTGCTGAAAGAGTTAACTGATCGGCAGTTAAGGGTATGTTCACACGAGGGCGTCCGTAACGGCTGAAATTACGGGGATGTTTCAGCCTGGAAACATCCCCGTAATTTCAGCCGTAACGGCATGTGCAGGCGCTTGAACGCCGCGTCAATTACGGACGTAATTGGCGCTGCTATTCATTGGAGTCAATGAATAACGGCTGCAATTACGCCCAAAGAAGTGACAGGTCACTTCTTTGACGCGGGCGTCTATTTACGCGCCGTCATTTGACAGCGGCGCGTAAATTACGCCTCGTGTGAACAGACAAACGTCTGCCCATTGCTTTCAATGGGCAGATGTTTGTCAGCGCTATTGAGGCGCTATTTTCGGACGTAATTCGGGGCAAAAACGCCCGAATTACGTCCGTAAATAGGCCGTGTGAACATACCCTTACTCTTTCAGCACCCTCGACAATGAATGCCAATCACAATATCGAGAAACCTGTTAAAAAAAAAAGGAAAAGTTCGTACTTACCGAGAACTTCCCTCCCGGCCGTTGCCTTGGTGACGCGCCTCTCGACATCTGGCCCCACCTCCCTGGATGACGCCGCAGTCCATGTGACCGCTGCAGCCTGTGATTGGCTGGAGCTGTCACTTGAACTGAATTGTCATCCCGGAAGGTAAGACTGGAGGAAGAAGCCGGGAGTTATCGGTAAGTCAGAACTTTTTTTTTTTTTTACACGTTCATGTATATTGGGATCGGAAGTCACTGTCCAGGGTGCTGAAACAGTTTAACTCTTTCAGCACCCTGGACAGTGACTATCTCCTGACGTCGCGTACCGGAAATTTTTTTGCCGGGTTCGGCCGAACCCGGTGAAGTTCGGTTCGGTTGTCCGGGTTCGCTCATCTCAAAGACACTCCGTTTGGATGTTTGTAAACAGAAAAGCACGTGGTGCTTTTCTGTTTACATTCATCCTTTTGACAGCTGGTGCGAGAAACAGGCAGTTCACACGGAAGTGCTTCCGTGCGACCTGCGTGGTTTTCACGCACCCATTGACTTCAATGGGTGCGTGATGCGCGAAATACGGAGATATTGACAATGTTGCGCTTTTTGCGCAGCGGACAAACGCTGCGCAAAAAGCACGGACTGTCTGTACTGCCCCATAGACTTGTATTGGTCTGTGCGTGGCGCGTGAAAACCACGCGGCCCGCACGGACCCAATACACGTTCGTGTGAATCCACCCTAATAGATACATTTTTCTATAGACAGCGATACACAGATAAAAGTTGTTTGAGCTGGACAATTTCAGTTTGCTCGACCGGCGAGCTAATGTGTATGGGGCCTCCCAACTATGCCCCATCAGCAGGTATCCGGGAGAAGACGAATCCGGCACGTTGGATTTCACCATGCCCAGTCAATTGTTCCTGCGGGAGATAAGACACTTCTGGCATAAGTTTATTCCCGTCTCCCCATTAAAATAATCACGTATAGTCGGCTCGGTTTAGTCGGTAGAAAGCATTTGACTGACAGCAACCTCATGTGTATGGTCAGATTAAAGGGGTATTCCTATCTTACATTTATGGCATATCCACAGGATGTATCATAAATATCTGATAAATGCGGATCCCTGTGTACATGCCATAAATGTCTGAGGGTAGAATACCCCTTTCAGGCCCCATGCACACAACCGTGCTCGCAATCACGCTCCGAGATTACGGGCATGGCTGGCCACGTACAACTGTCCACATTCCCCAGGCCGTGCTCCCATTATAAAGTAAGGGAGCATGGTCCGTAAAATAGAATGTCATATTTTTTACGGAAGATTTCTATGGCATGGACACCTTCCCGTAAATATACGGGAAGGTGTCCGTCGGCCATAGAAATGAATGGGTCCGTAATACGGTCGAAATCTACAGTCTTGTGCATATGGCCTAAGACAAAAAATTGTTGTAATTTAAAATAACCCTTTTATCTGCAGGATTGATCTGATCATACCATGCAGGACTGAGTAAAATTCAAATTCCAGTGGCTCCCCTGAGCAGACAGGTTGTTTTAGGATAGTGTGGAGTGTGGATTTGACAGTCTGCTGACAGCTCTAGGAATCTGAAATACTCTGCAGCCCTGCAAGTTACCATCAGAAATGCTCAAGCAACTGATATTACATAAGAATATCACTTAGATTCACACGACCGGGTCGTTCCCGAGCCCGAGTGTCGGCCGGTAAAATCGGCCATTTTGCCCGGCCGGTTTGCATTATGTTTTGCATCCGTGCCGGGCCGGGCCGATCCGGACAGTGACATCAGCGGCAACTCCTGAAGGGGAATCCCCATGTGTTCGGGGATTCCGCTTCAGGAGTTTCCCCTGATGTCACTGCCCAGATATGGACAGAGACATCAAGCGCTCTGTCCAGGAGCGGAATCCCCGAAAACACGGGGATTCCGCTCCTTCAAGGAGCTAAAGTGCGACTAGCACATAGCAGAGCGGGGAGATACCTCCCCGCTCTGCTATAGTGGTGTCGCTGCAGTAGTAGCAGCCGCAGCAGCAGCAGCTGCAGCTGCTAGCGGCGCCATTGAAGGTGTCGCCGGGCCAGGGTGCTTTTCAAGCAGGGGAAGGGAGCCAGCGCAGCGCTCCCTTCCACCTGCTGTACACCCCAGCCCTGCCACACAGTGTACAGCGCACAGCCATTAGTCAGAATGGCATCAACTCCTCCTCCTCACATGCACTCTGCGCTGTGAGGAGGAGATAGAGCGCAGGCTCCGGAAAACCCGGCCATCACTCGGAACACATCCCGGTGATGGCCGTGTATTACCCGGCCCCATAGACTTCTATGGGAGCCGGGCGGCCGGGTACCCGGGCGAAGACAGAGCATGTCCTATTTTTTGACGGCCGGTTTTTCCGGCCGTCAAAAAATCGGTCGTGTGAATAGCCCCATTAGGGGTCTATTATTCCTAATGCAGCCGGGTGCCGGCCGATTTATGAACGGCCGGCACCCGGCCGGGAAACCCTGCCGTGTGAATGAGGCCTAAAGGATTCTTCTGATAAACCATATTTTTAGGACCCTCCTCACACAGGGCTTTTGCCTGGTGTTTTAAACTGCATGGGAATGTATTATTTTTTTTTTTAAACATAACATACGTTTTTGATGGCGTTCTTTATTTACTGTTACTTTGCACATGAGTTTTTCTTGGTGTTTTTGAAGTTCTATAGTAGGGAACTGCTCCACGTTTTCATTCCACCAGCCCTTTCTTGGAATGAAAAAAGAATCCACTAGAAAAAAAAAATGCCATACCTAGAGCATGCTGCGTTTTGAAATAATGCCACTGACCCCCAAAAAGCCACAAACTAAAACGCTGAGTATGTAGGTTTTCTCATATTTTACTAAAGACTTTAATCCCTTAATGCACCTTGATGTAAGTGCACGTTGTGGTGCGGCGGGGAATGTATGGAGCGTGCTCCATACCCTGTGTCTGTCAACTGTGTATTACAGCGGACACCCAGCACTAACGAACAGTGATCGCACTGTTCCTGGCCATTTAACCCCTCAAAGGCTGCGGTAAATCGCTTCCGCAACATCTGAGGTGTTAGGGGGGGGGGGGGAGCTCATCGGCGACCCCATAACGCGCTCAAGGGGCGCTGATATTTGTCACTCTGCCTCTGTTAAGCCCTGCCAAGCCGGTAAAAATGACAATATACGGCAATACATTAGTATTGCAGTGTATTGTACCAGCGATCCAACTGGATCGCTGGTTCAAGTCCCCTAGGGGGACTAATAGAGCAGTGAATAAAGAGAGAATAAAAAGTGATCAAAAAGTCATATGTACCAAAATATGGTACCAATAAAAACCACAGCTCGTGCTTCAAAAAATAAGCCCTCACACCGCTCAATCGATGAAAAAATAAAGTTATGGCTTACAGAATTTTCAAAAAAAAACATTTTTTTTTCTAACAAATAGTTTTTTCTTTGTAAAAGGTGTAAAACATTAAACCGATATAAATGTGGTATCACCGTAGTCGTATTGACCAGCAGAATAAAGTAAATTTGTTGTTTTTACCGCACGGCAAAAGACTGCTCAGGGTCCCGTTCTGACGGAAAGTTCCGATGGAACGTCAGAACGTGACCCCAATGCAGATGTGAACGAAGCCTAAATCGTTATGAGTCGTTATGACTCATAGAATAAAGATAACAATTTATACCGCATGGAGTAAAATAAAAAATAAAAACATAATGGGGGATTTACAATATTTTTCCCATAACCCAAGAAAATAGAAAAAAAGTCTATCAATTAATTATATATACACCCAAAATGGTGCTAATAAATATATTAACGAAAATATAAAAACATGGCTTTTGGAAATTGGCGACCCAATTATTTTTTTTTCCTCCATAAAACCTGCCTCTTTTTCCAAGTTTGATATTGCCGTAATTCTAATGACCCGTAGAATAAAGTTATCATTTTTAAAGCATAGCGAACGGCGTAAAAACAAAATGGTTGAATTGCCATTTTCCCCTAATTTTTTTAAATAGAAGTTAATGAAAAAATTATATGCACCCCAAAATGGAGCCATTCAAAAATACTGCGTCCTCAAGGCCCTGAATAGGCCGCACTCTTATGCTCAACACAAATAAAGCTAAATTTAAAAAAAAAAATTTAGTTTAAGGGTATGTTCACACGGCTTAGCAAAATACGTCTGAAAATACGGAGCTGTTTTCAGGCGAAAACAGCTCCTGATTTTCAGACGTTTATGTAGCAACTCGCGTTTTTCACGGCGTATTTTACGGACGTTATTGGAGCTGTTTTTCAATGGAGTCCATGAAAAAGGCTCCAAAAACGTCCCAAGAAGTGACATGCACCTTTTTCGCGGGCGTCTTTTTACGCGCCGTCTTTCGACAGCGACACGTTAAATAACACCGCGTGGGAACAGAACACCGTAAAACCCATTGAAAGCAATGGGCAGATGTTTGTAGGCGTAATGGAAGTTTTTTCAGGCGTAATTCGGGGCGTAAAACGCCCGAATTACGTCTGAAAACAGTGCGTGTGAACATACCCTTAAAGTCTTCCTCTGGTTGTACTCTCCATCCCAAGCTAACGTCTGGCATGAAGAGATTCTCCTGCACGCTGGGTGGTACAGTTGCCGCCATACGATACTTTGATGCTGAATGCACACATGGCGTATTACGTACGGATTTTCATGCGGCAAATTGTAATACAGTGCCAACAAAAAATGAGTTCAAGAAATCTCATTTACACGGTGCGGATTTCTTCTGCACGTAAATTGACATGCAATGAATATTTTAAAATCTGCAGCGTGTCAATTTATCCTTAGTTTCCGCATACGAATTGCATCTGACTAGCTTTAAAGAAAAATGCACCAAAATCTGCACCTATTTCCGCATCAAAATGTAAAAAACGCACCTAAAAACACATCATTAGGTGTGGTATTAGCTGCGGCATTACGTGCGTATACCTGCTGTTACGTGCGTATACCTGCTGGTCAAGGCAAACGATGCATATTACGCACGGTTTAACTGCGCAGATTTGCGTGCGGCAAATCCGCAGTGCTATACAGTACCAGCAGTCTATGAGATTCCAGTAAATCTCATGTATACGCTGCAGGTTTTTTTTTTTAGACTGAAATTGACCAGTCGTGCGCTTTTTAGAATCTACAGCATGTAAATTTATCTGGTGTTTCCGCTTGCAAATTCTTTCTGCCTAGTGCAGAGGAAAATCCGCAGCATGAAACCACGCCGAAAAATGCATCAAAACGGAAAGACAGGTGCGTTTTTTCCCCCTGCGAATTTCTTGTTTTGCTGCGCATTTTCTGCAGCAAAATACGCAACATGTGCATGTAGCCTAAGAGCGTCATGTGGTTGCCATGTTTATCTCATTGACTGCAAAATATTTATACAATTAACAGGCAGCAATATTTTCTTTCTTTTTAGATATCTCCATCTTGGTCTCTATTTTCAGTATTTCATGGTCTACTGTGGATTACCAGATGTCATTACGAAAATCTCTACCAGGAAAGAAGAAGATAAGTGTGGGGTTTCCTTTGCTCTCCTACACGTTCTACAAGTTTTTCACCTTGACCTCCTGGATTGTCAGCATAGTCTTTCTTCTAACCTGCAATATTTATATCTTTGCTGGCCTTGTGACAGGGTTAGCGGTCATCAGCTTTTGCTGGGCTTGGAAGCAAGACACAGATTTCTGCAAAACCAAAGGAATGGAAATACTGTATAGGATTGTGATTGGAATCATTCTCATTTTTACTTTTTTCAATGTGAAAGGGCCCAAAACTAGAGTCCCCATATCTGTTTATTATTCTATTCGGTTTTTAAGCACTTTGGGGATCCTCGTCTTGTGTTTCTACCTGAAATCTGCCTTTGCACGTACTTTCATATTTGCAGTGCTCAGTATTGCTACAGTTGTGACTTTGGGGCTTGGTATTTTATCCCTGATCCTGTATTATGCTTGTTTCCATCCCACCCTCCACGGTATAGCTCAAGTTAAGGGGGATGCAGTGGACGGTATCACCAATAACGAAGAGAGTAGAATAAAAAAATTCATAATGCCGTAGTACTATCGTTATTTCTTAAACCTTGTATTCCAAAATGATCATATATCACCAAGTAGTACTCTGCACTTTCCAGAACACAAGTTGCCCATGGCTACCAATCAGATCACACCTTTGGAAAATGAAAGCAGTGACTTGATTGGATGCCATGGGGAGCTACTCTACTTTCCCATTATGCCAGTTTTTATTAATCTCTCCCTCTCCCTCTACACGTGAAATAGAAATCCTTTAATTGTTCACTTGTCATATTAAGGCCCCACGCACAGGGTCGCGCCCGTAAACACGGGCAGCGATTCCAGGCACAGCCGGTTGCCGGCAGCCGCGGACAGCCGCCCGCATTTTCGGCCTGTGCTCCCATACAAAATATGGGAGCACGGCCTGTAAAAAGCAAAAGAACGGACATGCCCTAACTTTTGCGATACACTTCTACGGCCCGGACACCTTCTCGTAAACATACGGGAAGGTGTCCGCGGTCAATAGAAGTGAACGTGTACGTAATTGCGGTCCACAATTATGCACGATTTACGGTTGTGTGCATTGGGCCTAAGAAAGATTCTAGTCAACTGTTTTTTGTTTAGTTATATCCAATTCTGAGATTTAGGGTTTGTCCACACACAATGGAATTGCTGTAGAAAATTTCTGCAACAATTCCATTGAAAAACGCAGACATTCCGATGCAGCAAAAACGCACCATTTCCTGCGGTTTTTACGGCAGAAAACAGTGCGTATTTTGCTGCGTTTTTCACAGTGCTGGGAGATAGAGACATATTCTCTGAAAAACGCTGCAATTTTGGCCACTTTCCATAGCAGGAATTGACATGCTGCGGTGCGAAAAATACTGCAGGTCAATTTCTGCTCTGAATTTTTACGCAGCCTGTGGATGAGATTTGTTAAATCTCATCCACTATGCTGCTACTGTGTATTCTGCTGCGTTTTTTTCGTTCGCAATTCCGTCTGGATAAAACACGGCAATTCCGCAGTGTATGGAAGAGCCCTTAAAAGTGTTAAACTTCAGCTTCCACAGTGGCTTAAAAGGGATTGTCCAGTTTCAGCAAATGAAAGCTACACAATTTTCCAATATACTTTCTGTATTAATTCCAAACGGTTTTCAAGATCTCTATTTAGTAGGAACCTTCATTGTTTGTTTCCAGTGGATAATATTCTATCCATGGTCATGTGATGGACTCACAGGTGCACGGCTCGTTACAGTATGTATAGGAGAGTTTTCTTCTAGTGATCCCAGCACCTGTGTGTTAAATCACATGACCATGGGTACAATTTTATCCACTGGAAGTGGAGAATGAATGTTCCTAATGAATAACAACAAGCAGAGATCTTGAAAACGATGAGGAATGAGAATAGGAAAATTGGATAACTTTTGATTATGCAAAAAAAACATTTTCGGAAATCAGACAAAACCATCATGTACAAAAACAGTGTGCGTCATGTCAATAATAGCAATTGAACAGCGTTTTAACTAATACTGGAAACAAATAAATGGATAAAAATAATACAATTAAAAAAAGCAGAGGAGCAATTTCGCATAGGATCCTCGCTTCAGCTTCCGTTCATTGCTGTTCCTCTGCCCACAGAGATACATGTAGGAAAGGCAGAATAAAAAAAGACAAGCTTATCTGAAAGCACGCCAAGGAAGAGGACACTAATAAGGATCCTATGTGAAAGTGCTCTCCAGTTGGTACATATTGGAACAGTGAGCTATACAAGTGACTGTACATGTACTGGTGATGAATGCATGAATATAATGGGACTATATGATGGACATCAGTACATTTAAATATTATAGTACAGAGGCAAATCTCTTCTTATTAGTATACGTCATGTGCCACAACCGGCCTACACCGGGTGGGAAGGGTTTTCAGATCTCAGGAGGAATGCCTAAATGATTGCATTCCAAAGGAATCCATCAACAAGAAGCCTAGTCCCTTATATGCTCTAAGCACTAATAGTTGTAGTTTCATTCAGGGTAATTTATTTTATTTTTGGTACAGCAAAAGACACTGAAATTGCAGCTCTATAGAGGCCCTAGACTAGAGTTTGGTAAAAAGAGGATGTGCCGCCTCTTAACTTCCAGATATTGAAACAACTTTGTACGGTCTTACATGGTGGCCACGTAGACATAGTAATACTCTTTCTAATAAAGCCATACAGGAACCGATAGGTAACCCCTTGGCGCATGATGCCATGACTAACGGGCATAGTCCCTCTTATGATATTCTGTAGTCAGATATTTGAGATATTATATTATGGGATTCGATCTCTCACTCATTTAATCCACAGTTGAATAAATGAAACAACCGCTTTGTGGCCCTATTTTGGAAGCAGGTGGAGGTCCACTATATGAAAGACATTTGCTCAGGTTCCACTCTTAGGGTATGTTCACACGAGGGCGTCCGTTACGGCTGAAATTACGGGGATGTTTCAGCCTGAAAACATCCCCGTAATTTCAGCCGTAACGGCATGTGCAGGCGCTTGAACGCTGCGTCAATTACGGACGTAATTGGCGCTGCTATTCATTGGAGTCAATGAATAACGGCTCCAATTACGGCCAAAGAAGTGACAGGTCACTTCTTTGACGCGGGCATCTATTTACGCGCCGTCATTTGACAGCGGCGCGTAAATATACGCCTCGTGTGAACAGACAAACGTCTGCCCATTGCTTTCAATGGGCAGATGTTTGTCAGCGCTATTGAGGCACTATTTTCAGACGTAATTCGGGGCAAAAACGCCCGAATTACGTCCGTAAATAGGCCGTGTGAACATACCCTTAGATCTTTTCAGAAGCGTAGAAGAGCAGATCATTCAATCTCTACTTGGCTATTCCATGCCTTACAGGCTGAATGTCCCGGAGCTCGCTTCTGCTGCGCTTTGTACTGCCCGGTCCACTAATAATTCTTTATTACACATGGAATACACAACAATTTATATGCAGTTTGAAGGTATTAAAATATAATTTTATTAAGTTAGAAAACATACGTTCTTAGAACATCCTTAGATTCATAATAAAATAGTTTCAGTGCAAACAAGGGCAAACAGACTGTGAAACACATTTATACAAAAACTAAAAAAAAGTTCTTTACATGAAGCCACTACTAGCTTATCATTCATGTAGTGTTGTTTCTTGGATTAGAAACCCAAAAACTATCAGCAGAACACACCCGGGATTGAGACTACAGTCACATATTGGCAATCATGTTGTATTTGCCAGTCTTGGATTTTTTTTTTTTTTAATAAAACCAATATCAAATGCAAGGTGTAATACCCTTCCCTGTTGGATCTAATCGCAGTTTTGGGACAAAACACCCCCAGAAATCCTTCAGATGCCAATTGCTTTACACCTCAATCTGTGACCGCAGCCAGGTACCTATAAAACTGTTCTTCAATGGCTGTATCCCACAGTGATTCAAGTATGTAGCATCCGGATTTACAAGCATAACGCAATACTGCTGAGATGTGGGCAGTTCTTCACGTACTGCCCATGCATCCACTAGGAGCCAACATCTTCTACTGATGGCCCAAACGATATAGAGGCTCGCCAGTGACATTTTCTGACTGGAGTCAGTGTATGGCTGAGCTGATATGGATGTAAACTGACAAAGCCGCCTGTGATTCGAGACTGGTCTATTTTAAATAAATATATCTAGGAGGAGTGGACTGGCTGTAAGTTTCCTTATATTGAAAGGGACAACACAAAACACACACAATATATTTCAGGAGCTTATGCGATCTAAAGAAATTTGACAAAGTTGCAACCACAGAAGTTGCACTTCGCGGATGTCAGTAGTACAATAGTTCTGCATCAGCTATACCAAATATGTATATACGATGAGAATTAATTTAGTTTGAGAATTTTTAAAAAAATTTAAATGGTGTGAATTTCTCCCCCATATTAGACTGACAAGCTCTTATAAGATTGTATCACTGTGTCTGCTGAAGAGTCATATAGCTCATGCATCTATGCCCCCTGTAATTCTTACACCTGGACAGAATCATTGTGTGGGCACTATACATGTTACAGTAATGTCTTCTCCACTACACCACTGGCTTGGTGGCACCAACTTCATAGACTTCAAAATAGATATCCAGAATTATAAAAAATGCCATGCTCTAAAGGAGTAGTATATGTGCTATATAGCAGCCGTGTATAAAGCGGAGGACTTCAAATCATATCTGCTCTACAGAAAATTATCTGTGAGCCTAGTATCATATTTCAAGTATCTGTATGTATATCTTTAAGTAACATTCATTATAAGCCACAAAATCTGGAAAGTGCTTTAGTGATCGACATTCAATCTCTTTGAAAAGGCACAAAGGGCTGTGCTGAGAGGTCAGATCTGAGACGGGAAATCCGAAGTATAAAATGTGCGTCTTATCTAATCCACCCACATGAATGGGTGAAAAATAATGTGGAAATGAAAAGATTAAATTGCCTCAAATAACTGATGGTTTAGACCAATGACCATTAGCCATGTGCAGTGGACAGACCTTGCCAGTTAAAGGTTAAGGCATTTTCATTGGCAGGTTTATCATGGCTCATTTGCCCAGCCATGAACCTTCTAAGTGTCTCTGATGTGCCAGGACGCATCCATGGATCTGTCGCTACGGTGTCCACAGACTGTGGTCTGTCACCAGGTTTTGTAGAAAACGTTTTCAGAAAATCCTCTGCATTTTCAAAGCCATCAGGATCATCATCTAAAGATCAGAAAAGTAAAAGGATTAGTAGCCAAAGAAACAATATAGACAAAATGAAAGAAAATGTTTTGGCTCTCGACACTTTTTCCAAATTCGTCAATATAATCATAATAGGGGGAATTTACGAAGCCCTCCACGCTAGTTTTCTGGAATAGAAATGTCTCATTTTGCGCAAAAACGTTGTGACATTTTATTTTTCCACTGCCTGACACTTTTTTAAAAAAGTGAGTGGAGCCACTGTGGCCTGATAAATTTATGCCAGAAAACTGGAGTCAATTATAGCGCAAATCTACTCCAGCACATTTTGGCGCTCGGACAGGCAGAGATGCACTTAACTTATTAAGGTATGCGTCTCTTATTAAATGAGGTGCATCTTACTCCAATTTTCTATACATTAAGGGGGCAATTTATTAATTCTGACGACACAGTAAAGTGCGACACATTTATTAAGAGGAGAAAGCCTCTTAATAAATGTGTTGCATCTTTCGACCGGCGTCACATTTGTGGTACAACGACCGCAGCAATGCGCCATATATTCCCCCTGACGTCGCCCATAAAATACAAATAGCACATACTTATCTCACAGTTGCTCTTCTCTCCACCGGGTCCCTTCATAATGCCAGCGCAGCTCATACAGGGCCCTGATGCCGAGCAGTGCCAGGGCCTTATATGCGACGCAGAACTACGGCATCAGTGCTGCGACCCATACAACGTCCTGACTCTGTCCAGTGTCAGTACGAGCCGCGCTGGAATGAGGGAGCCCGAGTCGAGAAAAGGAGGTTAGAGTAAATTTTGAATATTTTTTGAAATTGTATTTTTTATTTAACTGTCCAAAGGGAGGGGCAAGGTACAGGGCCCAACACAGGCCTCTACCTTGCTAAGCCCCATAGATTGAAATCTACACCGGCTAGAAGCTGGTGTAGATTTCCACTATAATTTACCTTAGTTTTATGGCGTAAATAATAATAAACTTGTTGGGCTGTGGTGACCACACCTCCTTTCCACAAAGCCACACCCCTTTCCACAAAAGTGGCGAAGAAAGGCAAAAATTTGCAATTTGCACCTCAAATTGCAACTTTCGTGCCCTTTTGCAAAACTGGCTTAGAAAGGTTGATAAATTACCCCCAAAGACGACTGTCGTTTGAAATTCCAGCCCCAATAAATTCCCCCCACTGTCTATTATGAATAGAGCTTGTGCACATTGGGATATTACCGTGTTTTGTTGTATCTTACCTATGCTGACTGTGCTTCTCTGGAGGCTACTTAGTCTTCTGAGACGCTCCTCATTTCTGGTCCGAAGTTCATCTACATTGAAGCTCGTAGCAGAGTTTAATGAGAAACGGTCCGGTTGATTTAAGGGGATGGGAGGCACAGGAGGAATGTCATTCTGTGGATACATATTTTGATATTAACAAGTCATCAGATAGCGTGGAGCAATAAATTACTATGGATTTTAGCCATGCTCTCTTTCTCTAGTTTACTGGCAAATCAAAGAGATCTGTAATCCCTTTTAGCACATGGTTTTCCCTTTAGAACCGTCGCCTACTGGGAGAAGATCCATTCAGCAAGCCAAGGTGGCCACATTTAGGAGGATCCCAAATGGATAGGTTCTCCTGATGGATGGGGGTTTCAGAGCATATGCCATAAATGCCTAAAGTGGAAAAACCCCTTTAAGCAAGTGTATGGGCCAGCCTTACCCTGTCATGGAGGGGTAGAATGGGCTTTATCCTTTCAATGGCATTCAAGTAATAACATTCATATGGGATTGTGGAGATTTATAATGTAGCTAAATATTCCAGTATTTTTCTAGTTAGAGTTTTTGATTAAATTTCTCTTTTCCAAGTGGTCTTATGTGTAGGCATTTGTAGATGGCCTATATTGTATTATGCCTTCCGTTCCTATAGGTTTTTTTTGGTCAGTGTACAGGATAATTTTAGTTAGGCTTTTAATGAAGTTGTAATGGAATTGTATTTTTGTCTTTTGTGTATGATTAAAGATCATTGTTTAACTCTTCATACAAGTAACAATATCATACATCATAGTCCAAGACCTTATTCTTGTGTCTCCTGCGCTCTCTGGCTGAAGCTATAGCATGTGGATCAGGGAATGGATCCAAGAATGCAGGATACGGTTCTCCATTTTCACCTAAACAAAACAAAAAAATTCTTAATAGTATACCAAATGTTATACTTTCTAACTACTTGTACATTGTACAGCCTGTGTAGCTGAGAGAAGAATGAACATATGACATGCCATGGCATCATGTTGCACTCTTCTTCCGTATACAGTATTCCAGTGTTATCACTCATTTCAGATAGAGGATGATAGGGTTGCAGAATAGTACACTTACATTATTACATCAGACATACAAGAATTAATAAAATTTCCCATAAATTTGGTTAATAATCCAGAACTGTAAAAATTCATAAAAATGTATACATAGACCTAGGTTTTAATAAAAAGTTATAACCCCGTAAAATAAGAATTCTAGAGCACCTGTCCAATCAGTGCGAACAGTGTCAGAGTGTTTAGGGCCCCATTGATCAGGGGAATGGAAACTACCAGTTGTTAATTCATTCATACATTTCCAGGAGGAATAACAGAGGAAAGGTACAATTTATAATTCTAAGAAAAGATGCTCCAGAATTGTTATTTTATGGGTAATACAAGTTATTAACTTAAACAGTTCTAGCAGGTGAGTTGACAGATCCTTCCAAATTAAGTCTATTTGACTTACCTTGCTACTCATCTTAAATGAGTTTATGGTCTACAATTACGCAAATTCCAACTGGTTCAGCCCCTTTTAACAAACTTATTTATGCTACAAGTATATATTATTTAATTGGAAAATAGAGAGAGATTGTTTATCAAATAGACTTCAATTAGAAGATTCCTTTTTCTACATGCTATTTTCTGGTCTCCCTCTCTTTCTGGAAATCAATAGGTTTAATTAATATTATTAGCTGGTTCCTACCTATTCTAAGACAAATTGACCTAGAATTCTGGTGTACATGCTGTGCGCCACATCTATTAAAGGGGTTTTCCAATCCTTTTTTTTTTTTTTTAAATCAATGCAATGTTCCTCTATTAATATATTAGTGCACTCTGACTAGCTTTTTCTTGATAATAAATGGTTTTAGTAACACTACTCCCTATTGTTTACCTTGAGAGGTTTGTTTTGCTCAGTAAGTTCATTCCTCTTCTCTTCCTGTGTTTCTCCTCCCTGCATGCACTGCTCTAGTCCCAGCATGCAATGTGCATGCAGCAGTGCACTTGCTCCGCCTACTACACCCAGCTCTACTAACTTCTGCAATCTCAGTCTTCATTTTGGTGCTCTCATTCTATTACTGATAGCACAAGCTGAAATCACTGGATATCTGCGTTTTTAACCTCTTAACGCCGAAGGGCGGATATATCAGTGCTCTGCAGCTGCTAGTTTGCGCAGGAGGAGGGATATATCCGTCCTGTGATGGCGCGGGTACTGCCAGTGTACCCACGCGATCAGCGGCAGGAGCACGGCTGTTATACACAGCCTGGCTCTTGCTGCAACTGCCGTAATCGAAGCGCGCTCCGATTCCGGCAATTTAACCCATTAAATGCCGCTGTCAATAGTGACAGCGGCATCTAATGTGTTTGACAGAGGGAGGGAGCTCCCTCTGTTTTATACTGACAGGCAATAATAACAAGAAGTATACCAAAGCATTATATATGCGATCGGCACATCGCCTAGTGAAGTCCCATGGTGGGACTAAAAAAAAAATGTCAATCCGTTAAATAAAGTTGGTGAAAAAACAAAAAAAAAATTACAGTGAAAATCAAATAAAACTATTTTTTTTGCCCAAAAAGTTGTTTTTTGAAAGTAAAAGTGTCAAAACAAATCACACATACACATATATGGTATCCCCGCGATCGTAACCACTTGAACAATAAAATTAACACATTAATTAAACCGCTGGATGAACGGCGTCCAAAAAAACAACGGCAAAATTCGCTCTTTTCTCCCATTCCCACCATTAAAAATTAATCTAAGTCCTATGTACCCCAAAATAGTACTAATGAAAACTACACATTGTCCCGCAAAAATCAAGCCCACGTACGGCCACATGACGGAAAAATAAAACCGTTACGGCTCTTGGAATGCGGCGATGCAAAAACAAGTAATTTTTTTCTAAAAGGGTTTTTATTGTGCAAACGTAGGAAAACATAAAACCTTTACATATTTGGTATCCCCGTAATCGTGCCGACCCACAGAATAAAGTTAACATGTTATTTACGCTGCATAGTAAACGGCGTAAATTTCTAACGTGAAAATCAATGCTGGAATAGCTGCTTATTTTCAATTCTCTCCTAAAATAAAGTTAATAAAAGTTAATCAATATATTAAAAGCATCTAAAAATGGTGGAATTACAAAAAAAAACTCGTCCCGCAAAAAACAAGCCCTTATACGGCTATGTCGACGGAATAAAAAAAAAGTTACGACTCTTGGAATGTGACCGTGAAAAAAACAAAAATAATCCTTGGTCATTAACGTGCAAAATGGCCTGGTCATTAAGGGGTTAAACGGTTTGAAGAGGTCTTCTGGTACCAAAACAGTGGAAACCCCCAAAAGGTGCCCCCATTTTGGAAACTAGACCCCTTGAGGAATTCATTGTAGTTTTCTTGGGGTGCATGCGGCTTTTTGATCAGTTTTTATTCTATTTTTAAGTGGCGTGGTGACTAAAAAAACAGCAATTCTACTATTGTTTTTTTATTCTATTTTTGTTACAGCGTCACCGTGCGCTATAAATGACATATTCACTTTATTCTGCGGGGCAATACGATTAGGGCTCATTTACACGAGCGTGTTATACATCCGTGCAACGCGCGTCGCAGGGACCTATGTTAGTCTATGGGGCCGTGCAGCCAGGTGGGCGTGATTTTCACGCAGCGTATGTCCGCTGCGTGAAACGCACGACGTCCTATATTTGTGCGCTGTTCGCACATCACGCACCCATTGAAGTCAATGGGTGTGTGAAAACCACGCATGTCGCACAGAAGCACTTCCGTGGGACGTGCGTGATTCGCGCAACAGCACTGTAAAGGATGAATGAAAACAGAAAAGCACCACGTTCTTTTCTGTTTACAAACATCCAAACGGAGTGTCATAATGATGGTGGCTGCGCGAAAACCAGGCAGCCGCGCATCATAAAGGGCTGACACGCGGAGCTGTTAATTGCCTTTTGCGCACGCAAAACGCCGCGCTTTTTGCTTGCACAAAATGCACACGCTCGTGTAAACTCGGCCTTACGGTGACACCAGATGTTTATAGTTCTTTTATGTCTTATGGCATTTGCACAATAAAATACGTTTTGTAAAAAATCATTCACTTTTTGTGTTGCCTTATTCTAAGAGCAAGAACTTTATTATTTTTCCATCAATAAAGCCGTGCGAGGACTTATTTTTTGCGTAACGAACTGTAGTTTCGATCAGGACCATTTTTAGGTACATGCGACTTTTTGATCTCTTTTTAATACATTTTTTGGGAGGTGAAGTGACCAAACAATTGTGATTTTGGTACGGTTTATTATTATTTTCTTTTACGGCGTTCACCGCGCGGGATAAATAACGAAATAATTTTGTAGTTCAGGCCGTTACGGACGCGGCGATACCAATTATGTATATTTTATTTATTTATATATTTTTATTAATAAAAAAGGACTGATAAGGGAAAAAAAGGGGATTTTTTTTAACTTTTATTTTCTTATTTTTACACATCTTTTTTTTTTACTTTATTACTTTGTCCCACAAGGGGACTTGAGGGCAGGAGGCCCTGATCGCTATTCTAATACTCTGCACTACATGCGTAGTGCAGTGTATTAGAACTGTCAGCTATTCACTGACAGCAAGCATAGTGGGTCCTGACTTTGTCAGGACCCATTAGGCTTCCGTCGATGGCATAGCCGGACGCCATTGTTTGGTGTCCGGTTGCCATAGTAACCATCGCCGGCCGCTATCGTGTAGCAGGCCGGCGATGGTAACTTAACCCCTAAAAAGCCGCGATCTCTATTGAACGCGGCTTTTAAGGGGTTAGACAGCGGGGACACAGCGATCGGTCCCCGCTGTAGGAGCTGCGGCAGCTGCTGTACGAGACAGCAGCTGTCACAGCTCCTGCACCTGTCGGGAAGACGGCCGAAACGGCCGTTATTCCCGCAACTTCGTATTCCGTCGGTAATTTATAAGGGGTTATAATTTCACAGAGCATGCGCGGTGGAGTGTGTTAACCACGCATGCTCTGAGATAAAGAAGCACGTGGTACGGTTACGTCATTTGTGACGTAACCGTACAGTGTGAAAGCCGGAAACCGGAAGCAAGGCAGAAGACTAAATGGACGGGTCTGCACAGGAAGTGCAGATTTTGCTTCACTAAGGGGGCGGTGACGGAGGAGGCTATACGACGCTACAGCCATCTGATGAAACGTAAGTACATTGTAAAGTTATATCATTTTCATTGTTTTATTTAAATAAATGTAATTTTTTAGTTCCGGAATACCCCTTTAACTGTTTTAGACACTTTTTGCAGCATGTACGACAAAGTTGTGTTCTAGCGGAAATCGGCAAATCTTAATACGCCAAATTTATCATACAGCATGCATCACCGATATATTTGATGCATCTTCTAAATGCTTTAGACAGTATTAGTAAATCTGTTCCAATATGTTGAATCCATATGGAATTCTTTCTATTTTTAAGGACATTAACCCCTTCCCGACGTATGACGGGAAGTATGGAGCGGGGTGTCAGGTGTATGGTACAGCTGTCACTTCACGATAACGAGTGAGATTGTGCTCGAGCGCGATCCCACTCATTTAACCCTTTAGATGCCGCAGTCAATAGCGACCGTGACATTTAAAGCGTTAGAAAAAGGGGACGACCCCCTCTGATAGCCCATCGCTGGGTGCCGATGGTTGTTATGGCAGTCTGGGGGCCTATCGCCGATACAACAAGTCAATTGGCAATAGTTAACAGGCCCTTTTTCATGGGCCGATGAATTCTGTATGGGGATGAACAATCATTAATACGATCATTTAGTCCCCATTAGTTTGCATCATCGTTTTCACAAGGAGTTGATTTTATAGGCTGCACAAATGATGTGATCAGCCGACGAACAATTAGAAAGAATTACTACTTATTACCTATGAATGCACTCTCAGATTCCAGCAGAGAGGTCTTCAGTAAGTCTTTTGAGGGATCGCTGAGCTGTGGTCCGAAAAGAACAAAAGTAAATAAAAATAATAATTAAATGCAAATCAGTATTTCCCTATTTTCTTAGAAAATTGTACACAGTAACAGCTATAAAAGATTTTAATCATCAGCTGATTTCATGTTGTTCAGATTTTAAAAACCACATAAAAATGACAATTAGATCTAGATCTTTGATGGATACATTAAGCAGTTACTTACCATTCCAGGGCGGTGGAGACTGTATGCTGGCACTGGTCCAAAATCTAGTTCAAATAGATGATACCATTTAGTAGTTATTACGTGGGCATGTTTAATCACGATTCCTTAAAATGGTTCTCTCACAAAAATAATTTATCACCTATCCACAGGACGGGTGATAAATATAATATAGCTGTGGTTCCAACCGCTGGGTCCCCAAGCGATGAGAACGATGGTCCCATGTCACCTGTTTGATTGGAGCAGTGAACACGTGTGCACACTACCGCTTATTTATTCTCTATGGGACTGACCGAAATATCCTGTGGATAGCTGATAAATTATTTTCGTCGGGCAACCACTTTAACAAAGCTAGAAAACGAAGGCATGTACAGACTGACAGCAGACATCGTGATACCCATCATTGCATTATAATAATGTTATAACACTATAACAAACTTCATAAAATTATGAAGATCACGCATAATATATTTCACTGGTAAGCATGACCTCAAAAGGCCTAGAACCTAATTACTATATTAAATGGATTTAAAACCTAGATTTTTGTACTCCCTGTAAAATCCCTTTTTTGCTGAATTCATAGGGGACACAGAACCATGGGTATAGGCCCTTGCCACTTGGAAGGCTGACACAAGGTAGCAAAAGTCTTTCCTCCGCCCAGGCAGGCCGTGCCTTTCCCACAGACACTAGCTAAGTCAGTTTGTACATAACTAGAAGACAAATAAACAAAACAACATTTCCAAGCTCTCGGGAGAAAAAAAACCAGACAAAGCTTGATGCCATAGTGCCCAGGAGTCCTCGTAGAGTGAGCAATGACCCGAAGGGGAGGAGCTTTACCCTTGGAACGATAGGCTTCCGAAATCACGCACCGGATCCAATGAGCAATGGTGGCCTGGACAGTGCCAATCCCTTGTGTGGTCCTTCAGGAAGGAGGAAAGGGGAATCGCAGCGCCAAAATGACATTGCTGCAGCCAGATAGGACTACTCTTACGACATCAAGACAGTGCAGAGCCCGCCCTCTTGGATGAGATGGGACAAAAGAAAGGAAGCACTCTGTCTTCATTGATGTGGAAGGCAGAGACCACCTTTGGGATAAAAGACGGGACAGGGCGGAACAGCTCCTTACCTTATCCCTATAGTTGATCAGAAAAGGAGACTTGCAGGACAAAGCACAAAGACAAAACAACTTTCCAGGAAAGGAAACACAGAAAAACTTCTTTTAAAGGTCTCAAATTTCTACCTGAAAAGTCACTAGGACCAAATTAAGATCCTATGGCTCAGTGGGATGTCGGAGGAAGGAAGAGAATTAGCCATTCCTTGCAAAAATGTTTTTACCTGAGAGCGAAAACCCAATGTTCGCTGAAAAAGAATAGAAAGAGCAAAGACAAGGCCCTGTGCAAGACATGATTGCAGGAAGAACAGGATTCTAGACATAGGACATACCATGAGATGGAAACGGCATTGTTCACACTAGTGGAAAGAAGCCTTCCATGTACGTTGCTATACTTTGGTTTCCTGGTCTTCAGCATAGCGGGCTATCAAAACTGTGGACTCGACAGATCCGAAAAGTCTACTGTCAACAAAATTAAGGCAAACAAGGGCTTATTTGAAAGCCTGATCGGCCGCCCAAAATTTCAACCAAATAGAGCAAAAGCATTAAAACGATGACTCAAGGGAGACCTCAAACAAGAATTTTGATGTATTAATAACTTGTGAAGCAAGATCAGCTATTTCCTCTTGCGGTGCTCCTTCCAGGATACCGCGGTAAAGTTGTGGCGCCAATGCTGAGCAAGCCTTGCTGAGGCAAAAGCTGGACGCAAGGCAGAACTTGCTGCTACAAAAGCAGATTTGGTCTGTGAATCCAATCTTTTATCAAGAGGGTCACTAAGTGATGCTGCATCTGACAGTGGAATGGTGTGCTCTTCAACAGCCGCGAGATAGGCAGATCCATAGAGGGAGAAACAGAACAATTTGAGAATAAGTCCTCCTGTATTCATATGTTTGGAAATAGCCAGTCGCATCTCAGGATGTCTATGGATAGGATTTCTTAAATCTCACTATAGTTTGGGAAGCAAAGTCGCACAGGAGTGCCTCTTTATGAGAAGGGGTATTGAGGTTAACTGTAAATCCTGTTCTGATTGTGAATTCGAATCTGATTATTCTCCAGAGGAAAAAGACTGAGCAGCCTCTCCATTATTGGTCCTAAGAGGGGACTCTGAAGTCTAACCCTGAAGAGGAGCAGGAGTTATCCTTGTCAGTTCTGAGCCTCTTATGCGACCAACCAGGAGAGGTAAACTGCATGTTATCCAAGGGAGAGGCTAAAGGGGCATTGATCTGGGCCACTATCTGGGATGGCAAATATTCCAAATGCTGAACTATGGTGTTGGAGTGTCTGGAAATGTCCCCTAAGGCCTGGGGAAAGGATTTTGCTCATTCAGAGATGCCACATCCTGTAGGGGGGTAACAGCCTGTGGTGTCCTGGATTGCAAACACTGTAGGCAGAGGGGTTTAAGCTGGCTGCATGTGAACTTTTTATTATATCCGCCACAGGCATAGTATGTCACCATGCGCACCTGCGTCGACTGCCTAATGGTATCCTCCCTAGATGAAGACATGTCCCAAGGGAGAGGGGAACAGACAATTACCAGTGTCAGGGGGAAGAATGACCATTGGGGGAGTTGTACATAACAAAAAAATAAGTGACCCCTGGAAAAAACAATCTGCTGGGTACCACCAGGCAGAAATTGGAAGAGACAGAGGACTCTGAAAAACAGCTGGATATGGCCCCTGAAGTAAAAGATGTGTGCCAGGCAGAAGGGTCCCTGAAATGGCACTAGCACCTAATTGAAATAGACAGAACAGGAAGAAGGAAGACACTGCCCCCCAATAAAGTCTGTGTTTAGAACCTTCCTTCACCAAAGAACTCCTTTCATGGATACAGAAAATAGATTAGGTGACATGGGGTGAGGGAAATTCAGTGAAGAGAACTGCATGGTCTCCCGGCACCTGCAGGGGGTTGACTCGACTGGAGACCAGCCTGACAACCCACCTGCAGCGAAGGAGAAAAGAAAGAAACTAAACTTAAATAATAAAATAGCAGCAGACCTGAGAATCAGGTTATGTCTTCCTCCTACGAACACTAGGCTAAAACGGATTTAAGCAAGTGTCTGTGGGACAACCTGCCTTGGCGAAGCCAGGACCTTTTTTTACCAAGTGTCAGACTCGTAGTGGCAAGGGTCTATACCCATGGTGCGGTGTCCCCCAATGATATTAACGAGACCTAATCTGATTACTCTCCTATCCACATAAGGTAGAATTGCCATATCACTTATTCATCAACCCAGTAGATGTGACTTTCTACCAATGGTGTCGATTACCTGGTGCACAAGTGTTTGAGCTCCTAAACGATGACATTGAACACCTTGCCTGACCGGTTATCTATCCTGAGAATAGGCCACCAATGTTTAAGTCCAGGAAAACCACTTTTTTGGGTGGTTTTGGGGACAATTTCACACTTTTCACATATGAAAAAAACATCTGAATAATAAAAAAAACATTATACTACCCTAAAATCCCTATATTTTCTGAAAGCAGACACCTGTCGCATCGTGAAAATCCACGCCTTTATGCAATTTTTGTATAAAAATTTTTGTAAAAAAAAAAACACACAAAGATTTATGTGTGTGGCTACTTGTTTGCACAATAAACTAGTAAATCTTTGCAGATCTTTGTGGGTTACAACACAAACTACGTCATACATGAACAATTTTAAAATGAGCCAATAATTGAACTGAATGTTGAGCTGGTATATACAGATTATCATATAAATTAATGGCCCCTTCTTACCATCTGGGATCGCTGTTCTCTTCTTTATCTTGTTCAAGGTTTTCTGCTGCTCCCTCAGCAGTGCCTGCTGCTGGATCTCTAGTGTTTGATCATCCTTTGGAGGGTCAGGAAACATGGTCCTAACACCTTCCCGAGTATCAGTATCTGTTTGGTAAGAGAAGACTATTTATTTTACTAGAAGAGAAATACTATAAATTTATAATGGCTGTGGCTTCAGAGAAACCTTGTCAAGCTCAAAGAAGTCTAAATGCAGTAAATGTTCTGGGAAAATTACGATCTTTGTAATTTAGTTGTCCCTTTGAGCTTTAACCCCCTTCCATAAATGGACACACTTATTGTGCCCTAATTGCGGTCTTCTAACCGTAATAGGCTGTAATAGTACATCTTGGTGATCGTGCGATCACTGCGCAAGCTTGGCTGTGGTTGATGGTCAGGCTCCTGCTGTAATAGCCAGGATCAGATAAACCTTTGATCCCGGCCATTTAGTTTAACTCCTTCCCGCTTTGGCCACTTTTGACCTTCCTGAAAGAGCCTCATTTTTCAAATCTGACATGTTTCACTTTATGTGGCAATAACTTCGGAATGCTTTTACCTATCCAAGCGACTCTGAGATTGTTTTCTCGTGACACATTGGATTTGATGTTACTTGCAAAATTAGCTTGATACATTCAGTATTTAATTGTGAAAAACACCAAAATTTTGCGAAAAATTGCGAAAATTTGCATTTTTCTAAATTTAAATGTATCTGCTTGTAAGACAGGCAGTTATACCATACAAACGTGTTGCTAATTAACATCCCCCATATGTCTACTTTAGATTGGAATCGTTTTTTGAGCAAAGTTTTATTTTTCTAGAACGTTACAAGGCTTAGAACTTTAGCAGCAATTTCTCACATTTTCAAAAGGCTATTTTTACAGGGACCAGCTCAGTTGTGAAGTGGCTTTGAGGGCCTTATATATTAGAAACCCCCAATAAGTCACCCAATTTTAAAAACTTCACCCCTCAAAGTATTCAAAACAGCATTTAGAAAGTTTTTAACCCTTTGGACATTTCACAGGAATTAAAGCAAAGTAGGGGTGAAATTTACAAATTTCATTGTTTTTGTAGAAATTAATTTTTAATCCATTTTGTTTTTGTAACAAAGAAGGTTTTACCAGAGAAATGCAACTCAATATTTATTTCCCAGGTTCTACAGTTTTAGGAAATATCCCACATGTGGTCCTAGTGTGGTAATGGACTGAAGCACCGGCCTCAGAAGCAAAGGAGCACCTAGAGGATTTTGGGCCTCCTTTTTATTAGAAAATATTTTAAGCGCCATGTCAGGTTTGAAGGGCTCTTGCGGTGACAAAAAAGTGGAAATCCCCCAAAAGTAACCCCATTTTGGAACAGACACCCCTTGAGGAAATGATCTAGGGGTATAGTGAGCATTTTGACCCCAAATGTTTTTTTGCAGAAATTATTGCATGTAGGCCGTGAAAATGAAAATCTACATTTTGTAGGTTTAGCTAATTTTTTCCCATTTCCATAAGGACTAAAGGAGAAAAAGCACCACAACATTTGTAAAGCAATTTCTCCCGAGTAAAACAATACCCCACATGTGGTAATAAACGGCTGTTTGGACACACGGCAGGGCTTAGAAGGGAAATAGCGCCATTTGACTTTTGGAGATCAAATTTAGCAGGAATGGTTTGAAGAGCCCATTTCGAGTTTGCAGAGTCCCTGAAGGACCAAAACAGAGAAAATGTACAGAAAGGGACTCTATTTAGGAAACTACACCCCTTGAGGAATTCATGTAGGGGTGTAGTGAGCATTTTGACGCCACAGGGGTTTCATAGATTTTATTAGAATTGGGCAGTGAAAATAAAAACAATCCTTTTTCTTCAATAAGACGTAGCCTTAGCTCAAAATTTTTCATTTTCTCAACAAATAAAGGAAAAATAGAACCACAACATTGGTAAAGCAACTTCTCCGGAGTACGGAAATACGTCTTATGTGGTCATAAACTACTGTTTGGGCACATTGCAAAGATCAGAAGAGAAAGAGCGCCATTTGGCTTTTGGAGTACAGATTTTGCAGGATTGATTTCTTAGCACAATGTCATTTTTGCAAAGCCCCTAAGGTACCAGTACAGTGGAAACTCCCCAAAAGTGACTCCATTCATATACGGGTGTAGTGAGCATTTTGACCCCACAGATGTCTTATAGATTTTATTAGAATTGGGATGTGAAAATAAAAATACTTTTTCTTCAATAAGATGTAGCTTTAGCTAAAATTTTTTCGTTTTCTCAACAAATAAAGGAAAAAAGAAGCCCAACATTTGTAAAGAAATTTCGCCCGAGTACGGCAATACCCCATATGTGGACATAAACTGCTGTTTGGGCACAGAGTAGGGCTCAGAAGGGAAGGAGTGCCATTTGGCTTTTAGAGTGCAGATTTTGCTGGATTGGTTTCTGGGCGCTATGTTGCATTTGCAAAGCCCTTGTGGGACCAAAACAGTAGAAACCCCCCTCTAGTGACCCCATTTTGGAAACTACACCCCTCGAGGTATTCACCTAGGGGTGTAGTGAGCATGTTAACCCGCAGGTGTTTTGCAGAAATTAGTGCGCAGTCGATGTTGCAGAGTGAAAATGGGATTTTTTCCATAGATATGACAATATGTGGTGCCCAGCTTGTGCCACCATAACATAACTGCTCTCTAATTATTATGCTGTGTTTCTCGGTTTGAGAAACACCCTACATGTGGCCCTTATCTTTTGCCTGGACTATCGACAAGGCTCAGGAGTGAAAGAGTACCATGCGAAGTTGAGGTCTAATTTGGCAGGAAGTAAACTGTTTGGGCATGCTGTAGGGCTCAGAAGGGAGGGAGCACCATTTGTCTTTTGAAGCGTGGATTTTGCTTGGTAGTAGTACATCAGGGGCATAGTCAGGTGGTATAATAATGGGGTAAATAATAAAATAATCCATAGATGTGTGTTACTCTGTATAATACGGGCACCCTTGCTTCCAGCAGATATGTTTGGGCCCTCCCCTTCCTGGTTCCCTAATTTTAGGGCCTTGATAAATCTCCTCTTGAAACAGAAGAAATGTTCCCCTCGGGCCGGCACAACGGCATAATTTTCTTTCCTGACTTATTGGAGCCTTAACTAATTTTTTCATAGATGTAGTGGTATGAGGGCTGTTTTTTTGTGGGACGAGCTATAGTTATTATTGCTACCATTTTGGGGTACATGTGATTTTTAATCACTTTTTATCCTTTTTTTTGGGAGGCAAGGTGACCAAAAAACAGCGATTCTGCGGGTCAGTCCGATTTCGGCAAAAACCAAATTTATGGCACTTTTTCAACTTTTTGCACAATAAAATTACTTTTGTAAAAAGAATGTCTTTTTTCTGTCGCCATTTTGTAAGAGCCGTAACTTTTTAATTTTTTTGTCGACTGAGCTGTATAAGGGCTTGTTTTTTGCGAGATGAGCTATATATTTTTTCATAGATACCATTTTTTGGATACATGCGACTTTTTGATCACTTTTTATTTACATTTTTGGAAGACAAAGTGACCAAAAAAACAGCAATTCTGGCAGTATTTTTTTAGTGGTTTTTTTTACGGTGTTTACTATGCGGGATAAATAACAATTTTTTTTTATATTTCAGGTCGTTACGGACGCGGCGATACCAAATATGTATGGTTTTATTTTTTCAATAATAAATAAGTTGATAAGGGAAAAAGGGCGATTGTGTTTTACTTTATTACTTGAAACTTTTATTTTTACTTTTTTTTTTACACTTTTCTTTAGTCCCACTAGGGCAATTGAAGATTCAACTGTTTGATTGCAGTTCTAAAACATTGCACTACCTATGTAGTACAATATATTAGAACTGTTAGTTGTTCACTGAAAGCAAGCTGATCAGGCTTCGCCTCTGGTCGGGGTCTAATCGGCTACCGTAATGGCAGACAGGAGGCCATTGTTAGGCCTTCTGTTGCCATAATAGCAGTCGGCAGCCTTGCCATCGCACGGCAGGGCTGCCGATTTGCTACAAACCACTAAGATGCAGCGATCGCTGCATCTAAGGGGTTAATGGCAGGAATCGCAGCTAGCTCCAGTTCCTGCAGTTACAGTGCGGTGTCCGCTGTAAAATACAGCGGACACCCACTGCTGATGATGCCGACTCATCATCTGAGCCAGCGTCATCTTGCCGATGGTAGCGGAAGCCTTTTAAACCCCACCTCCGTGCGGGGAATAGGAGGCTTCTATTGCTGGCAGACCGGGAGGCCAGTATTAGGCCTCCGGTTGCCATTGCAGCCACCCGCAACTCAGCGATCACGTTGCTGTGGTGTTGGTGGCTAAAAACCCCTTTCGTGGGGGGCGTGGCCAGGCACTGATGTGAGCGGTCGCACGGAACTTCGGCTCTGACCAGAGACCCCTATTATTTATCCTGCGGAGGAATTACTGTTGCCACCATTTCTTATAACTTGCGGAGGAAGGGTAAGAGACCCCCGAGGAGCAAAATGGGTCCGTCAAAAGCGCCAGGAGCTGCGGAGAAGTTGAAGGAGTTTGCCCGTGGTGCGGTCCAAGATGGCGCCCGCGGCGAGTCCTCACAGCATGGAGCAGAGGGGCCGGCAAAAGTTCCTGGAGGGCAGTCGGAGTTACGCCCTGCGGCTGAGGTAACAGCACAGCCTGGCCTGACATTGCAGCAAGTATCGGAGACGCTGCTGGCGGCGATATTAGAGACCAAGACCTCGGTCACAACAAAAATAGAGGAGGTTAAGGTGGATGTGGGTCTCCTGAGGCAGGATTTGCACAACTTGAGGGACCGAGTCGAGCATGCTGAAACCAGGTTGTCTGACCTGGAGGACCGTACAACTAATATACCCCGCACTCTTCGAGACCTCTATGGCAAGGTGGATTTACGGCGCCAGAAAGCGTATGATTTGGAGAACAGGCTGAGGAGGAGCAACCTTCGCATCATAGGCCTACCAGAACGAGCAGAAGGATCCCGTCCGGACGAGTTTACAGAGAAATGGCTGAAAGATATGTTTCCTGATACCGTGTTTTCGCAGGCTTTTGCAGTGGAAAGAGCGCACAGGGTTCCGGCGAGGCCGCCACCCCCTGGAGCGAACCCTCGACCATTCCTGGCGAGATTGTTAAACTGTAAGGACCGGGATCTGGTCCTGAAGGCAGCCAGACGCAAGGGGGCCATTAAAGTGGACAACGTCACGGTGTCGATTTTCCCCGATTTCTCTCCGGAACTACAACGTCAACGCGCATCGTTTGTGATGATTAAACGAAAGCTGCGAGACCGACAAATTCCATATTCTATGGCTTATCCGGCCCGCTTGAGAGTTGTCGATGGAGATCGAGCAGTATTTTTTGCCAATCCGGAGGAGGCGGATGAATGGTTGCTGAGGAATATGAGGTCGCCTAGAAGCTGAAGGATTTCTTGCGGACTTAAGCGCTGGCATGGTGAATATGTATCCTGAACGGACATTTGCTGTCTTGCATGTGGGGAGAGGTTATACATGGGGGAGACAATGTTTAAAGTTCCTTTCATAATGCTTTATCTTCCTGTATTATGCCTATAAGGGGGTTCGTAGTTCAGAATGGTTCCAGATCATATATTATTCCTGTTACGATATGTGATTGTAGTAGGTTACCGAAGTGTTAATAGGGGATTCTGACCAACGGGTGGTTGTTCCTCTTATTCTGTGGCACAGTAAAGCACATTACAGGGGGGAACTTGTTGGAGTACGCAGCCTGATTTGTGATTCCACTGTGTATATTCCTTAGCGGTGGAAGCTACCCCCTGCATATATAGTATATAGCTATTGAGCTCCTGTTGAGCTCCTGATGGCTAACTGGGTTTTTATGTGGTTCATGTTTTTGATCTCTGATTTACACTATGTCAGACAACGAGTACCTTACATTTTGAGAGCTGCATATCAGGGAATGGCACTACCGAGGGGGAGGGGGGAGAGGGAAGGGCTGTTATCGGTACATAGAGAGTGTTCTAAGTATGGCGTCACTTAAGTTCTTGTCCTGGAATGTGAGGGGCATGGGGACTCCAAGGAAACGGAATATGATTTTTTCTGTGCTCAAGAATGTGAACCCACTTATAATTTGTCTTCAGGAGACGCATCTGACAGCAGACACAGTACAGTTTCTATGTAAGCCCTGGATTCAGTGGAGTAGACACTCTGTTAGAACTTCTGCCTCTAGAGGGGTATCTCTATTAATACATAGAACTCTTAGGTGGGAAGTGTTGCATACCAGAATTGATCCTGAGGGGAGATACGTATTTGTGCATGCCAACATTAACTCCACACCTTATGTCGTAATGGGGATATATAACCCACCGCCAGGGTCTCTGGCACTACTTAGGGAGGCGGTTTCCTTTGCTTCCGCATATCAAGAAGCCAGAGTGATCCTCCTAGGAGACCTGAACCTTATAATGGATCAGTCTATTGATCGGTTCCTGTTGAGGGGTGAGGGTGACGTAAGACAAGGGGTCTCCCCATTAGCCTCATTAATGGAGGAGATAGGCTGGGTAGATTTATGGAGAGTTAGTCATATGGGACTTCGTGAATTCACATGTCACACACCACAATTTGATGCATGGTCTCGTATAGATTATATTTTTGGCACGTCCTCTGTATATAACTCTATGGAAAGCATTGAACATCTTCCCAGAGCAATTTCTGATCACAGTCCGATTCTTCTGCAAATGTCATTACCGGAGGTGGGTAGGAGGGGGGCCCTTAAAATTCACCCGTTTTGGCTCCAATTAATCAAACCGAACGATAGGATCCCAGATCAGCTAGATGTCTTTCTCGAAGCACATAGGCAGGAGCAGAATGTGTTACTACGATGGGATACGCTGAAAGCGTATTTGAGAGGCTGCCTGAAATCATCAATATCATTTGTTAAGCGCTCCTCGGCCCAAAGGGAAAGGGATTTGGCGGGAAAGTGTGGAGAATTGGAGGCCGCGTTTGTGGGTGATCCCTCCCCACAAAACAGGGAGGCTTGGCTCTCGGTGGGGAGGGATTATCTTCTAGCACTGCAGGAGAAGGCGGATCGTAGAATCTTCTTCACTGGCCAATCCTTTTTTGAATTGGGTAACCAATCCGGCAAACTCTTGGCTCATGTGGTGAGACAGAATACCTTGTCTCCTCCAGTGTTGAACATTCGAAACGCTCAGAATGTTTTGGTCCATACCTCCCAGGAGATAGTGGCTCAATTTGCAGACTTCTATAGGGACTTATATACGTCCAGGGATGGGCACTCAATGGAAGAGTTGGGGAAATATTTGGATGACATGCAGTTTCCACAGTTGACGGAGGAGGGTTGTGAGTTACTAGAGTCCCCCTTCACAGTAGAGGAGATTTCTGAGTGTATATTGGATATGACTAAAGGTAAGGCCTCGGGCCCGGATGGGATTCCTCTGGAAGTATATATTCAATACATTGAGGTTTTGTCAGCCCAACTTCTTTCTCTATTTGAGGCGTGCTTATTGGCGGGGGACCTGGCGGATTCTATGAAAGAAGCTACCATAGTAGTTATTCTGAAACCAGGCAAGAACCCAGAGGATTGTGGTTCTTACCGTCCCATATCACTGCTTAACATAGACTATAAGATACTGACTAAATTAATGGCCAATAGACTAGCGCGGGTCATCAATGATGTCATACACTCTGATCAGACCGGTTTTATACCAGGGAAATCCACTTCGGATAGTATTCGTAGAGCTCAGGTGGTTACTCAGATGGGGTGGTGGGAGCAGCAGGATTGGGCGCTGGCATCCTTGGATGCTGCCAAGGCATTTGACTCTGTAGAGTGGACACACCTATGTGAGGTCCTCAGGAAATTTGGGTTTGGAACTACCTTTATTAAATGGATTACGATCATATATAAAGAGCCTCGATAGTGGTTAATGGGATTTTCTCCCCCTCCTTTTTGCTTCATAGGGGTACGAGACAGGGGTGCCCATTGTCCCCATTATTGTTCGCACTTGCCATAGAGCCCCTGGCTATAGGGATTCGAAGAGATAGGGCCTTTCAGGGAATTCGTATCGGACCGCGGGAAGACCGCATAGGACTTTACGCTGACGATATGCTGCTGTTCCTGGCCAACCCGAATGCCTCATTACCCAGGGCTATGAGATTGATGGAGGTGTTTAGCAGTTTTTCGGGCCTGCATGTTAACTGGAGTAAGTCCTATCTCATGCCTCTCCATTCTAACAATTGTGGGTGGGGTTCACATTTTCAGGGTCTACAAGTGGTGCATAGTTTTAAATACCTGGGAGTTTGGATATCTAGGGATAGTTCACACTCATATGATATTAATGTGTACCCTCTACTTTCATATTTGAAAGATAAATTTGCAGTCTGGAAGTCACTCCCCTTATCAGTGGCGGGTAGAATTAACCTAATTAAAATGGTAGTGCTACCTAAATTGCTATAGGTCTTGGAGCACGCGGACACAATGGTTCCTAAAAAGTTCTTTAATTTGGTCAACTCTATATTTACTCCATTTATCTGGGGAAAGAATAGACATAAGCTCAAAATAGACACTCTGCAGAGGCCCAAACAGAGGGCGGGAGCGGCCCTACCGGATGTATTTTTATACTATTTGGCAGGTCAACTTAGATATATTAGGCTGTGGATGTTGGATGATCCATTGCCCAATGCCAAACATCATTTAGCACATTTTCTCAGAGTACCTAACTTATGGCCCGTTCTAGAACCACATGATTTTAGCCCTAAGCATACGTTACCGTTGATTAAACTGGCGAAGCAGGTATGGGCTCATGCAAAATCACTGCTGAAATTTAAAGATACAGTAGCGGAGTTGCCGTTGTGGTCCAACCATGGATTACCTCACTTTTTGGGATTTCAGGATCATGCATTCTGGGAGGGTTTAGAGGTGACACAAATGAAGCATTTGAGTACTGGAGATGGATACGCGTTATCAGCAAGGGAGATACAAGATACATTCCAGGTGCCAGAGAGGGATACATTTAGATGTGTACAGCTGCACCACGCTCTCAGGGCCCAATTCAGACACGCTCAGACTTTGATATCTTCCCTACCCCTTATAGGGGTGCTTCGAACACAAGGCCCGCGGGGCCTGATATCAGTAGTTTACACGTTCCTGCTGTCTCAAAGGTTAGCACATGCGGGATGTGCGGTGGAACTCAGATGGAAGGGGCTGATTCCGAACCTGACTGAGGGGGATTGGCTTGAGGCAATGTCTTCACATCTTGCAGTTTCACCAGCGGCTAATAATAAAATGACGCAGCTATATATTATCCATAGATGTTATATAACTCCTACCAGGCTATTGCATATGGGCAGATCTTCCTCGGCTAGTTGTAAAAGATGCCAGCATGGTCGGGCAGACTTTGACCATATGGTGTGGCACTGCCCGGTAATAGCTAAATTCTGGAGAGGTCACGGACTTTCTCTCATCAGTAACAGGTAAACGAGTCCCCTGTGAACCTGGGCTATGTTTGTTGGGTCTGATCCCACCTAACTCCTGGTCACACTATGAAGGTATATTTTTACGGGAGACCCTGTTCATGGCCAGGAAGGCTATTGCACTTAGTTGGATGGGAGATCTTCACCCAACGGTTCCACAATGGAAATCACTGCTCAACTCAGTAATACCTTACGCTAATCTAGTATACAAACATAGGGGATGTCCGTATAAATTTCTGGAAGTGTGGGGTAGTTGGTGCTCATCGCCTCTTGCATCATTTAATGTAGGGGACCTCAGGTCCTCCCTAAACAGTCTTGGGGTTTAATTGAGTAAGCAGGGACGGGGTAGCGGGCCCCAACTGGGGGGGGGGGAGGTTCGATAGGGGGTTGGACGAGATCAGTCCAGGATTGTACAAATATTTATAACAGGGTTGTATATATTTGCATTGCTTTTGTTCCTAGAAATGTAATGGTTATACTCAGTAACATACCGGAAAAGGATGTACCACATCTTATTCTCATTGTGTAACGGAGATCGATGTTGTTGTTTGCATGGTTATGTTACATTGAAATAATGGGTTTCTTGCATGTCACCCAAAATGTTATGTTTATCATACCTTGTGCACTGTGTATTTTCAATAAAATGAGTTTAAAAAAAAAAAAAAACCCTTTCGTGCTGCGATCTCTATTGAATGCAGCATCTGAGCGGTTAATCGGCCGGATCGGAGGCTAGCTCCGGTCCTGGCCGTTACATCAGCATGCCAGCTGTAACATACAGCTGGCACCAGACGGTGATGGTGCGGGTTCTGCTCCTGAGCCCGCACGATCACCGCGACATAATAGTACGGAGTTTTGCGGGAAGCCCTGCCCGACAGCGCCGTATATATACGCCGGATGTCGGGAAGGGGCTAAACCCTTAGATGTTGTCAATAGCAATTGAAACATCAATCGTAACGATCTGGTAACAAATTATTTATACCACACGGCACTAAAAAAATACTTAAAACACAACGTTGCAATTGTTTTTCCCACAACTTCCTCATATTATATGTACCCCAAAATGCTGCCGGCAAAATCTTCAACTCAGCCCGTAAAAAAAAAAACCCTCGAACGACTACTTGGACTGGAAAAAAAAATAAAAAGTTATGCCTCTTGATTTCTCCTGACATGTCTATTTTAGTAAATACCTGTATTACCAATTAAATTCTGGAGCATCTTTTCTTAGAACTATGCATTGTGTGATCTCTTCTGGAAATGTATAAAAATGTTTACAACTTGTTACCATTCCCTTCAATCAGTGCTGATCGTGTCAGACGGAGTAGGAACACACCGCTCTACCAAAGTGGGGAAAGGCAAGGGTTGGGCTGTAACTTATAAAAACCTAATTGTATTTGCTTTGGTAACTTGCAGAAGCCCCTGCAGACTACCAAAATGGCAAGTCTTTGCTTTGTGTTTTTCTAATTAATTTCTAGACTTACTGAATCTTTAAATTAAAGTAGCAGTTATATTGATTTTGCCTGAACACCCACCCCCACCTCTCTAAGAACTATGGGATAAACATATATGTTCCCAAAAAGAGAAAAAGGAGCACAGAAGCAGCACTCAAATCAAAAAATGTCAAACACTTGAAAATGCTTCCATTGAGGAAGTGAAACGTTGCTGCTTTTGCTGGGTGAATAAATGTCACATTTTTTTCAGTGCTGCTCCCGTGCTCCTTTTTCTCTATATCTTATGGGGAGACGTCACTCCTCACATTTGAAGCCTAGCACCAGCCTTTTTGGGTTTTTTTTGACACGGTGCTGCTCCTATTTTATGCTTTATGTTCCCAAAAACATACCTCGTTAACTGCAAATCATTATACTGAATTCATTGCAATGCATTATAATGTCACATATATAACGTATCATAAGTGGAGCTTGATGTTCTTGGGTCATTACACAAAATCTTTTCCTGAGCCCTCCACCTAACCACCCAAGACATCACCTTGAGAAAGATGTATAGCCACTTTAGAAATTAAGTACTGATTAACTCAATCTAGCTTAAATGAAACCCGGCAGAAAAGAACAAACGCAAGCATAAACAAAGCTTTATATTTTAATATAAACAGCAAATAAATTCATTAAATAAAAAATAAAAATATTAAGTATTATTTTATGGTTTACAGTAGTCAGAGGTAAAAATAAGTGTATGTTTGTTGTCTTGACTGAGCACTTACCCCTGTACTTAAGATCATTGAAGTCCCTGATGTTCTGCATGTTCACACTATCCAGACCTTTTAAAGATGGCCTCCTTACAGTGGCTTGAAGCCTCTGTCTGGCCAAATCGAAGACATCTGCTGAACTCTTCTCCCTTCTTCTTCTTCTGAAATATGAAATGAATATTTATTGCTATTGAAAGCTTCATGATAAAAAAATAATAACAATAAAAATAAAAAAGGGGAACCTACAGTACCATTATCACAAGTTAACCAGGAAGGTTACGGTGAGTAAGACCCAAAAAGCACCCAGAATCAATTTTTTCTTAAACTCCCCACCACCCCAATTTGCCCAGAGGGCAACAATGCCAAAATGCTTATTCCTGGGCTCAGCAGTTGCTTCAGTGATCAACACTCTGGCCCTTGGACATACAGAGAAGGAAATAAGTATTTGATCCCTTGCTGATTTTGTAAGTTTGCCCACTGAGCAGTCTAGAATTTTTAGGCTAGGTTAATTTTACCAGTGAGAGATAGATTATATAAAAATAAAAAAAAACTGAAAATCACATAGTCAAAATTATATATATTTATTTGCATTGTGCACAGAGAAAGAAGTATTTGATCCCTTTAGCAAACAAGACTTAATACTTGGTGGCAAAACCCTTGTTGGCAAGCACAGCAGTCAGACGTTTTTTGTAGTTGATGATGAGGTTTGCACACGTTAGATGGAATTTTGGCCCACTCCTCTTTGCAGATCATCTGTAAATCATTAAGATTTCGAGGCTGTCACTTGGCAACTCGGATCTTCAGCTCCCTCCATAAGTTTTCGATGGGATTACGGTCTGGAGACTGGCTAGGCCACTCCATGACCTTAATGTGCTTCTTTTTGAGCCACTCCTTTGTTGCCTTGGCTGTATGTTTCGGGTCATTGTCGTGCTGGAAGACCCAGCCACGAGCCATTTTTAATGTCCTGGTGGAGGGAAGGAGGTTGTCACTCAGGATTTGACGGTACATGGCTCCATCCATTCTCCCATTGATGCGGTGAAGTAGTCCTGTGCCCTTAGCAGAGAAACACCCCCAAAACATAATGTTTCCACCTCCATGCTTGACAGTGGGGACGGTGTTCTTTGGGTCATAGGCAGCATTTCTCTTCCTCCAAACACGGCGAGTTGAGTTAATGCCAAAGAGCTCAATTTTAGCCTCATCTGACCACAGCACCTTCTCCCAATCACTCTCAGAATCATCCAGATGTTCATTTGCAAACTTCAGATGGGCCTGTACATGTGCCTTCTTGAGCAGGGGGACCTTGCGGGCACTGCAGGATTTTAATCCATTACGGCGTAATGTGTTACCAATGGTTTTCTTGGTGACTGTGGTCCCAGCTGCCTTGAGATCATTAACAAGGTCCCCCCTGTGTAGTTTTCGACTGAGCTCTCACCTTCCTCAGGATCAAGGATAACCCACGAGGTGAGATTTTGCATGGAGCCCCAGATCGATGTCGATTGACAGTCATTTTGTATGCCTTCCATTTTCTTACTATTGCGCCAACAGTTGTCTCCTTCTCACCCAGCGTCTTACTTATGGTTTTGTAGCCCATTCCAGCCTTGTGCAGGTCTATGATCTTGTCCCTGACATCCTTAGAAAGCTCTTTGGTCTTGCCCATGTTGTAGAGGTTAGAGTCAGACTGATTAATTGAGTCTGTGGACAGGAGTCTTTTATACAGGTGACCATTTAAGACAGCTGTCTTTAATGCAGGCACCAAGTTGATTTGGAGCGTGTAACTGGTCTGGAGGAGGCTGAACTCTTAATGGTTGGTAGGGGATCAAATACTTATTTCTCTGTACACAATGCAAATAAATATATATAATTTTGACAATGTGATTTTATTTTTTATTTTTTTTATATAATCTATCTCTCACTGGTAAAATAAACCTAGCCTAAAAATTCTAGACTGTTCATGTCTTTGACAGTGGGCAAACTTACAAAATCAGCAAGGGATCAAATACTTATTTCCTTCACTGTATAAACTACATAGAATAGCTACACACATCATGTTAGGCCATACATCTGAAATGTTTGCATTTGTATAATTTTTTTTATTATTGTGTATAACTGTAAAAATCCAACAGGTTTATATACAGAAAACCTAGTAAATAAGGAAAAAATTAAATAGCTGCTACATTTTGTTTTTGGTTTAATGGCCAAATGCATCCAAGATGGATTGTAGCGAATATCAAAGTATAATATATATATATAATTTTTTTTTTATAGATCAATTGAATCACTGTGGTATACGGCTTCTTATATGGTGGGGGAATTAGGTGAAAATACAGAGTACAGTACCCGCTCATGGAAGGTAATGAATCATTATCTCGCTCTGTATCCTGTAAGTGACCCTCTAAACGTCTCTGCTCACTTCTCAGCTGCTTCCTCAATTCAGTCAGCTCACTGATCACATTCTTCTTCTCATCTGTTGGAAAAAGACACATTAAATATACAAATTCTGAATATCTTTACACTACCCGCAAACCAATCTTATATAGATGTCAGTTTTAGACAAGCTCGTTTCAAACTGGTTGGTGAGGCTGCTCCCCGTGTCAGAAGCCTACTGGTGGGGGGGATTTGGTAATGCGAGCCCTACTCCCCCAGTTAAGCTGTGTACAATAGGGAACCCCAATAGTAAATGCTTGTAGTCTTTGCAGCACAGCTATAGGAAAACGAAGATTGACGGTGCTGCGCATTGTAATCAAAAACAAATGTTTTCATTCTGTATTGTGGGCGGCACGGTGGCTCAGTTGTTAGCACTGTTGCCTTGCAGCACTGGTGTCCTAGATTCAAATGCGACCATGGAGATTGTATGTTCTCCCAGTGTTTGTGTGGGTTTCCTCCGGGTTCTCTGGTTTCCTTCCACACTCCAAAAAACATACTGAAAAGTTCATTGGCTTTCTATGAAATTGGCTCGTGTGTGTATTTGAGATCGAGAATTAAGATTGAGAGCCAAATTGGGGACAGGGACTGATGTGACTGATGACAATCTCTATACAGTGCCGTGGAATATGTTGGCAATACATGACCAAATAAATAAATAAATAAAAAATCAACAGTCACATCAGCCATTGTTTACTTGGAACATTCCTGCAGCTCTCGTCCTCCAGTGCACACAGCCATACTGGAAGAAGCACTCTAAAAGCTAAATCTGCACTAAAATATATCAACCACAGCAACTCACACAAGTGAAGAAGGTTCTTAATGAGTTAACAATTAGCCAGATATATTATATTTTATTTCCGCAACAGAAAACATATATAACCCTCACTTGTTGATCACGGTCACGGACTACCACCTTAGAAGACTTGAACTCTCACTACAGGTATTTACATTTCCCTGCTGGATGTTTTACTATACATACCATAGGCTCTCAGCTGATTTCTTCTAGCCGGGACTGGCGGAGAAACTGTCCTAGAATGTGTCTCACCCTGTCTCACAAATCAAACAGAGCAGATATTAGTCCTCAGTGATACAACACAACCATCATCTGGGAGATGGTGACATTTACAGTATCATGAAGGGGTAAGCAGGTGGAGCTCTTCTGGAGAATAGGCTATGACCACAAATCTGCTCTTTTACTGTTGCAAAGATTCTCTTACAGGAATTACTAGAATGGGTCTAGTTTATGTAACGCATGAACATTTGATATGTAGACAACGTACATGTGATTGGATGGACACTTCACTCTCTGCAGTTAGCGGCCGCTGCGTACGAGATGTGAGCTTGTGTTGTAAAGTTGGGATCACTGGTGAAGGCGGCCTTGGAGTCTGTAAAGAAAATCCAGTAGAATTACAGAAGTTGTGAAGGTTTCATAGAGCTTTGTGTATTATTAAGGGCCTGTTCACATCGGCATTGGCTTTCTGTTGAGGCGTTTCGTCTGAGGTTTCCGTCATCGGACCCCTCAAAGGAAAGGCAAACGGAAACCTTGGCTTCCTTTGCATCACCATTGATATCAATGGTGACGGAAACATTGCTAATGGTTTCTGTTTTTTTCACCATTACTGCAGGTTTCCGTTTTTTTGATGGGCAAAAACGCAGCGAAAAATGCTTTCCCTGCCTCCCATTGATGTCAATGGGAGGTCAGAGACGTAAACGCCCGAAGATAGGGCATGCCGCTTCTTTTTCCTGCGCAACGGTTTTTCCACTCGCGGGAAAAAGCGCCTCCGCCTCCCATTGAAATCAATGGGAGGCGTTTTCGGACATTTTTTGACGCGATTTTCGTGTCAAAAAACTCCATGTGAACAGGGCCTTAAGCCAGTTCACAAGGAATTTTTGGACACGTTTTTTGACGTGGAAACTGTGTCGGAAAACGCACAAAAAAACGGACGAAAAATACGTCTCGCGGGAAAAAGCGACATGCCCTATCTTCGGGCATTTACGTCTATGACCTCCCATTCACATCAATGGGAGGCAGAGAAAGCGTATTTCGCTGCGTTTTTTTGCCCGCGGCGCTCAATGGCTGCGGCGAAAAACGCGGCAAACGGCGTGCAGGCAGATCAAAATCTGCCATAAACTTCCAGACGGAATTTTGAGGCAGAATTTTCTGCCTGCAAAAAACTGCGTGTGAACATAGCCTTAGGGATGCGTCAGGTATTTTATTTTAGTTTCATTCATTAAGGCCAGTTCCCACAGTTTTTTTACACATTTTTTGACGCGGAAACCGCGTCGGAAAACACGCCAAAAAACAGGAAAAAGAAAATCTTCGGGTGTTTACTCCTCTGACCTCCCATTGACATCAATGGGAGGCAGAGAAAGCGCATTTCGTGGCGTTTTATGCCCGAGGAGCTCAATGGCCGCGGGCGAAAAACGCAGCGAAAATCGGCATGCAGGCAGAAGAAAATCTGCCTCAAATTACCAAACTGAGTTTTGAGGCAGATTTTCCTCCTGCAAAAATCTCAGTGTGAACCCAACCTTAAGGCTATGTTCACACGGGGTATTTTGCCGAGTTTTTGCTCTGCCTGCAAGCCGATTTTCGCCTGCGGCCATTGAGCGCCGTGGGCAAAAACCTCCACGAAATACGCTTTCTCTGCCTCCCATTGATGTCAATGGGAGGTCAGAGGCGTAAACGCCCGAAGATAGGGCATGTCCCTTCTTTTTCCCGCGAGCCCTTTTTTCCACTTGCAGGAAAAAAACACCTCCGCCTCCCATTGAAATCAATGGGAGGCATTTTCGGCCATTTTTTGGCGCGTTTTCCAACCGGTAAGGTTTCCGTATTTTTGACGGAATCAATAGCGCAGTCGACTAATTTGAAAACGTTTACTTTTCAAATTAAATGTATTGCAGAATCAGCCAGATACATAAAAGAAGAGGAGACAATGGTTTTACTTTCCCACTCACCCTCTCTTGTTCTTCTAGTACATCGGCTGCCCTCTCCTGCTCGTATAATCGTTTCAGCTCGTCTTCATGTTTTGCTTCCTCCTCTCTCCTTTTCCTAGCAGCTTCTTTCCGTCTGTCATCAGCCAGACGAACCAGTTCTTCATTTTTTTGTCGTTGCTAAAGAAATGAAATAATTCTACTAAATTTTAAGAGAAAAAAAATTGCGCATGTCATGGCCTCCACTGCGTAGTTGTAAATTCTATGAAATACAACACCATTATTTTAGAGATTACACATGATGATAGATTCTTCTTCGCAATGTTAGACAGTACATATAGTTCAGTTATAACTATTGTAACATTTTTCGTAAATTTCCCTTTATGTCCTTCAAAATATGACATTTATGTCCAAAGGCTGTCCACCAAGTTTAAGGGATTTCGTTTCTTGGATACTACTCAATAAATGTAGTGTTCAGCGGGAAGGAATTACGAGCCAAAAATAAAACTAGACCATCAGAAACACAGAGATATTTATTCCCCATTATTAACTTGATAAAACCAAAAATCTTGATCATCATAAGACAATCATGATGCTCAACCAGGGCAAAATATAGTCACCTCTTCATCTGTTCAAAGGCAGATGTCATCAAACTGAAAAAGAAAACAGGGACTCCTCTCCTAGGTGGAGAAAGATAAGGCTGTGTTCACACGTTATGACTGGAGAGCGTTTTTGCTAAACCAAGGTGTTTTTCCCCACATTTTTTTACGAAAAATCACTGCAAAAACCATATTGCAACCGCAACATATAAACACAGCCAAATCACTTTTGTATTCATCTGTGGTCGGTTGGTGCAGCCAATCAAAAATGTTGTTTTCCACTACACATGGTAACAACCAGAACATTATGGCCCACATTTATCAAAGGTGGCATCATTTTAGTCAATTTGTAAGATAAAGCTAGACTACTTTACTGACACATCTTATGACACATTTATGATTGTGTTTGCCTTGTTTGATAAATGTATCACAACATACATCATTGCCATTAACTTTTACACTGGCCAAAATGACAGCACTTACAACTAAGCAGTAAGCCACTCCCTTTTTTCGCTCCACTTTTGCAAGGCGCAAATGGCTGTAAATTCTGGTGCAAATGGTTAAGAAAAATACGTCACAAGACAGATTAGACAATATTTTGGAGTAAAATGCACCAAAAAAAAAGGCGCAAATACATTGATAAATGTGGGCCTATATGTCTTTTTTGGGTCCATACAATGTAGTAGAAAGAATAATTCTTCTTAGTGGCCATCTTTAAAGGTAAACACCTCTAACTAATTTAATAAAATATAATGGTTAACTATTTCTCCAATCATTGAATTTTGCTAAGAGGCCACAGTTTTGTTTGGTCATACACATTAGATAAATGTCAGAGGATCTTGGTGACGATCTAATGTGTATGGGGCAGCCCGACAATCCCTCAATGCCTATTGTCAGAGGAACAAGGATCAGGCAGGATTTTAAAGGCTATGTATCTCAAAAAGTAAAAATAATTTTTAATAAAACGTATTTAGAGAGTTGCACCAAACACACTGACAGACAATATTATTTAAAAAAAAAAACGATTTCAAAGGTGTACATAGCAATTGGCTGCTATGGGAAACTCCTTGCTGGTTAGCCATTATTAGTTTAGAATACCTCTTCCTCCTTCATTTTCTTCTTATTTTGCTCCTCCTCAAACTCTCGTTGAATCTGGGCCCTCTGTTCAGCAAGGCGTTTTTCTTCTCTTTCTTCCTCAAAACGAATATGTTCTCGCTCCTCCCCTTCTTTTCGCCTCTTTTCTTCAATCTGTATCAGACAGGAGTTTTTTTTATTATCCATTATGCCTGTATCCTTATAGATATGTCACTAGTATTCACTGCGATTAGCTGTTGCTATGGCTGGCAGTGGAATTAGCTACTTTATCAAAAGCTGGGAAATTGTTAAAATTGTAAACTTTTTTTTTTTTCACAGTGACTAAATGCTATGAAGAGAACAATCAGATCATAAATGGTTAAAGAACTACATAGCTCCCTTTGAAATCTATGACATATAAGGACCGTAATACTGGCCCATATAACGGCTGTGATACCCGGACCTCCGAGGCCGTATTATGGGCGTCTGAAAGTAACATTAAGGAAGCTTGCATGCTGAAGAATTTTTCAGTTTCATCTATAAATGACAATGGTTACGGTTATCCTGTGCAATAGTTGCAGTAAGGGAACAGATATAACTAGTTACCTGTCGACGTAAGAAGTTCTTGTAAGATTCTTGTTGCTGCACCTGCTGTTCAGTTGGTGGCTCAGAAAACACATTACCTCTTGCAAACTGGGAGTTGTTTGCAAATGAAAACCCTGACAAGAAAAAAACAAGTTAATAAGTAAATGCCACAAAGAATCATCATCAGTAGATTATTTAAAGAGGCTCTGTCACCAGATTTTGCAACCCCTATCTGCTATTGCAGCAGATAGGCGCTGCAATGTAGATTACAGTAACGTTTTTATTTTTAAAAAACGAGCATTTTTGGCCAAGTTATGACCATTTTTGTATTTATGCAAATGAGGCTGCAAAAGTACAACTGGGCGTGTTGAAAAGTAAAAGTCCAAGTGGGCGTGTATTATGTGCGTACATCGGGGCGTTTTTACTACTTTTACTAGCTGGGCGTTCTGACGAGAAGTATCATCCACTTCTCGTCAGAACGCCCAGCTTCTGCCAGATCACGCTGTGACGTCACTCACAGGTCCTGCATCGTGTCAGACGAGCGAGGACACATCGGCACCAGAGGTTACAGTTGATTCTGCAGCAGCATCAGCGTTGGCAGGTAAGTAGCTACATCGACTTACCTGCAAACGCCGATGCTGCTGCAGAATCATCTGTAGCCTCTGGTGCCGATGTGTCCTCGCTCGTCTGACACGATGCAGGACCTGGGGAAGTGACGTCACAGCGTGATCTGGCAGAAGCTGGGCGTTCTGACGAGAAGTGGATGATACTTCTCGTCAGAACGCCCAGCTAGTAAAAGTAGTAAAAACGCCCCGATGTACGCACATAATACACGCCCACTTGGACTTGTACTTTTAAACACACCCACTTGGACTTTTGCAAGCCTCATTTGCATAACTACAAAAATGGTCATAACTTGGCCAAAAATGCTCGTTTTTAAAAAATAAAAACGTTACTGTAATCTACATTGCAGCGCCTATCTGCTGCAATAGCAGATAGGGGTTGCAAAATCTGGTGACAGAGCCTCTTTAAAGAGGTTTTCCACGACCGGACAACTGATGGGTCATCAGTATATGATCATTGGGGGTCCCACACCCGAACCCCACACCGATCACCTGCTCCGGCTGCCGGATGTTTTGAACGGTATGAAGTAGTTGGAGCCGGAAGCAGATGGCTCCAGTACTGCAGCTCTGCTCCTATTGAAGTGAATGGGAGCAGATCTGCACAACAGTCGCTATGCAGTGGTCGGAGCCATCTGCTTCCGGGTCCAACTACTGCATACCGTTCAAAACATCCGGCACCGCTGATTGGTGCGGGGTCCGGGTGTTGGACCCGCACCGATCATATACCGATGACCTATCCTGTAGAGATCGTGCCTGAATACTAGAGGCTGTATTAGAGACTCAAACGAATTACTGGGTGTGTTGTATCCAATCATAAAATATAGCTTTTATACAAATAGTTTAAAACATATGCACAAAGTGTCAAAACAGTGACAACAAATAGGACTATGGGTTCAATGACCAGACAACAAAACCGCAAACATAAAGATATTGATTTGATCAGTAGATATGGGTATGAATTGGAGTTGGTGTGTTCAATACACTATTTTTTGTTAAAGCTATGGAAGATAAAAAGGTCTCCTCCGAGTTTATAGGAAACTAAGCATCAGGTAGACAAGAACTCTTCATCTCCTTTGACGTTTAGTTGGCAGTGGCAGCATATGTGTAGAACACTGGGTTTTTATATTGTCTGCACCACCCCTTGAACGACGATTGAACAAATCAAAAGGGTGCGCGTGTAACTGAATAACTACCCTGTCCTGCTGGTTTTCTTGGCCTTTTTACCAACTGCCCCCTGCCTTCCGATGAGGAGTAAGTTACCATGGTGACCTATTCAGCACGTTCCCAGCCAATAAAGAGAATTTTTTTTTAACTTAACACGGCTGAGGTCATGATCTCAAAGGCTGAGTTGGGGCGTCATTCATAAAGAAGAAGCAATAATAGGGCTCCAGATGGTGACTAAAATGGTTGCCAATGAAAGCAAAAAATAACAGTTGGCTCCTAAATTTTCAGACATTGGAGCTAAAGGCACCCCAGTGATTTTTAAAGGGGTTTTCCAGGATTTGTAAAAACGGCCCTGCTTTCTTTCAGAAACAGTGCCACGCTGTCCATTGGTTGTGTCTGGTATGCAGCTCAGCTTCATTAAACAGGCTCTATCACCTCATAATAAATGGCCTATCTCCTACATAATGTGATGGGCGCTGTAATGTAGGTGACAGCAGTGCTTTTTATTTAGAAAAACTATCTATTTTTACCACGTTATTAGCGATTTTAGCTTTATGCTAATGACTTTCTTAATGCCCAACTGGGCGTGTTTTTACTATATGACCAAGTGGGCGTTGTACAGAGGAGTGTATGACGCTGACCAATCAGTGACCAATCAGCGTCATACACTTCTCTCCATTCATGTACTCAGCACATCGTGATCTTGCTAGATCATGATGTGCTGACACTTACACCCACATTAACGTTACTGAAGTGTCTTGAGAGTAAATAGACATTACTTCCAGCCAGGACGGGATGTCTATTAAACACTCCCGACTCTTCGGTAACGTTAATGTGTGTCACTTACTCGAGATCACGCTTACTATCTTTTACAGCGAGATCGTTATGTACGATGCCAGGAGTCAATGCCTCACTGCGTGAAAACGGAACTGTACTGTAATCATGTTTTCAGTACGGGACAGTAGTTCCGCGGGGAGGCAGGGACTCCTGGCATCGTACATAACTATGATGCTAGGAGCCCGGCTCCCTGCAGTGTGTTCGGTCCGGGACATGCGGACCGTATATCATGGACCGAACACGGTCGTGTGCATGGGGCCTAAGTATTATTGAGCTTAATGTTTCTAGTGGTATGTAAAAAGCTTCTTCTAGAGACTGCTGCAGGTAGCCAGAACATAGAGCCCATTGGGGAGATCTACTAATTCTGTTTAAAATTGAAACATGAGAGAGAGAGTAGGTGCGCCAAATTGATCACTGCGGCGCACGCTGTGTGATAGATTTGGCACATCTTGTTAGACATGTTAGACACTTTTCTGTTTCTTATGCCACCTCTTGGTTGGCATATTTTATTCCAAAATTATGGCACAAACCATTAGTAAATCTGGCACGCCTAACAAATCCACTTAGCCACACCCCCTCTACAAACCTCTGTAGTGAGGTGCAAAATGTATCTGAAACACTTAATAAATATTGTGCACAGTATAGTAAATCTTCCCTATTGTTTCCTGCAAACGCTCCTGGCAGTCTACAGTGTACTATAAAGGCTGTCCCCAGTCAATCTGAAGTTTAGTGTAAAGGTCTTCTTTATTTTACATATAATAATGCTGATTTTTTTATTTGGCACCCAAAAAATATAATTAGACTCCTACATTTTTAAACTTATGACCCAAAGGCGCCCAAGCAATTTTTTTTTTGTCTGGAGCACTGCACAGGGAAAGGTGTATGGATGCACCCTATCATGTTGGTAGAGCTTAAAAGCCAAGTAGACCGGCTCTCAGACCACATTGTTATGACAGCTAGTTTGCATAATAATATGACAGCCCAGTGCCTTCCTCAAGTGCCATGGGGACTTAACTCATCACTGGCTAACGGGAAGGGAGCATACATACATACATACATACATACATACATACATACATACAATATAGCAAGTGGGGCTGCTAATATAACACTGCTCTGCGAAGTTACAAAACAGAGTATGCTACTGTCCATCATCAAGTTGGAGAAGTAGTCAGATTCATCATCATGCAGCTGCACAGGCATCTTTAAGGTGGTTAATTGGCCAAGGAAAGCAGCGGGGGCAGAAACTGTGTTACACAGCTACACTTTTGATTGGTTCAGGTCCCATAAATCCCTGCAAAAATGGAAGAACAGACCATATAAAACCCAGGGTCCTAAACACATACTGCCACGGTCATTTAAAACTCCTAAGAGATGAGGTTATGTCTCCCTGATGAGTCTTTTCTAATGAATTGAACCTGGGTTAAGCAAGGATTCTCTGACAATACTTGGAGCTCTCTTGTCAGGGCGGCACTCCTAACTGCTATGCCAATTTGAGAGACAGTAATAGGGGTAAGCTTCAGTGATTTGTCACTTCCAGTGCTTGGTTGCTTATAAGCTCAGAGGAGACCTTCATATCTTCCATAGCTTTACAACAAATAGCCTGTTGAACACACCAACTCCAATACATACCCCAAATCTACTGATCAATTATCCCTATGTTTGTGGTTTTGTTGTGTGGTTATTGGACCACCAAGTCTGATATGTGGACACTGTTTTGACACTTTGTGAATACGTTTTAAACTATTTCTATAAAAGCTATATTTTATACAAAATACCAAGTAAATATTTTTTTCAACGTTAATAGAAAGTGAGTCATGGATCATGTGGTATTTGTATGCTTATATCATCAAGTCAGCAGTATCTCCTGCAGCACGGTCAGCCGTTAAAGTGGCAAGGACGGCAAAAAAAAAAAAAAAAAAAAAAAGTCAGAATTTGCACCATAGAAGACTCATTTATCCATCTGCCTTATGGAAAACAGCTTTAATTTACCTGGTATCTTGCCAGTAGACGATGTATTATCAGCTAGACTGGTGTCCACTGCAACAACTGCC